>NW_025194167.1:1360-4037 GCF_004010195.1 Chiloscyllium plagiosum | reverse complement strand
GAAGAGACAGAGAGGGAGAGAGACAGAGAGTGTCTGTGGGAGGGAGGGAGTGTGTGTGTGTGTATACAAGTGTGAGAAACCAGTAGTGCCATTGCTGGGCCTGAGTGGGACAGCGGTCAGGAATTGAGCCAAGTGCCCAGACAGTCAGGCTGATGTTGACTCTGTTGCTCTTTCTGTAGACACTGCAGGGAGCTGTTGAGCTCTCCAGCATTCTCGGTGTTACCCAGAATCCCAGCGATGTTTTGTCATGTTGGCTGTGCTTTTCACTTCCATCATCTCAGGGATAAACATGGTCTAAGTCATGTCACAGACAACTGGCACTGAGCCAGGCCGAGGGCATTTAAGGAAGGGTATGTAAAGGTTTGGTGAAGGATAGAGACTGGTCCTCTGATGTCCACTTGCTCCAGCCCTGACGCTCAGTCGTAGCAGTGTGTGCTATCAACGCCCCCCGCCCCCCTCGCAGAAATTCACCGAAGATCCTCAGACTGCACCTTCCTAACCCCATGACCACTTCCGTCTAGAAGGACAAGGGGCAGCAGATACACGGGAACACTGCCCCTGCAGGTTCCCTTCCAAGGATAGACTGGGAATTATTGTTCCTGAACCGCCAGGCTGAGGAGAGGTTATAAAATCACATGGGGCATGGACAGGGTGTTTTTTCCCAACATGAGGGGAGTCCAAAACTACAGGGCAGAGGTTGGACGTGAAAGGGGAAAGATTTAAGAGGGACCTAAGGGGCAATTTTTTCACGTAGAGGGTGGCGCGTGTGTGGAATGAGCTGCCGGGGGAGGTAGAGGAGGTGGGTACAATTAAAAGGCATCTGGATGGGGTATGTGAACGCTTGAGAGAGAACATGGGCCAAATGCTGGCCCAGTTTACTCTGGTAGGCACAGGCCTGTTGGGCCGAAGGGCTTGTTTCCATGCCGTGTGACCCGATCAGCCACTCCCCCCGTCCCTTCAGTGTGGCCCAGGTCAAGATCCTGCGACTCCCTCCCTGCGGCTGTCGCTGTGGATTGGGAGGTGGGGAGGGAGGGAAATTGGAAGGGTGGGGAGGTTGGGGGTGGGCTGGGTGGAGCAGGCTCCCGGAACGGCGAGGTACCTTGCTGCGGAACGGCTCGGGGAAGCCTCCGTGCGGAATGCCGATGTATCCCTGCAGGAACTCCACCAGCGACTGGGGAAAGGAGAGCTCCTCGGCGTCCTGCTCCACGTCCTCTGCCGTCAGGTTGTTCTGCACCATGAACTGCGCCAGGTCCCCCACGATCTTCGACGAGGGCGTCACCTGCCGACAGACCGAGGAGAGTCGGGTGAGGAGGAGGGAGGGAGGGAAGGGGCGCCCTGACCACCAACCCCTGCCACCCTAACTTGGGTCACCGGACTGCTCGAGAGGTGAGGTGGGGGGTGGGTGGCACGGGGAATGTGGGCCCAAATGCCTCTTTGTGACTCCTTCCTCACCACTGGGCAGGGCCTCAGCTGGGGGGAGGCCGGTGGGGTTGGTGGGGGGGGGGGAGACCTGACCCTGGGGTCGGAAAAGGGGCATTCCGAGAGTTAGGCCGATGAGGGCGGCCACCCCTCCAGGCCCGACGTGATCGGCTCCTTCAGCCAGGAGTCATCCGCCCGTGTTCCCAAGGGCTTCATCGCCATGACAACCGGGAGCAGAATTAGGCCGTTCGGCCCATTAATCCCAGTCCACCATTCGATTGCGCCTGATACGTTCCTCAACCCCCATTCTCCTCGTATCCCAGGATTCCCCCATCAAGAACCCAATCTGCTTGAAAGACGCTCACTGACTCGCCCTCCACAGCCCTCTGAGGCGATGGTTTCCACAGATTTCCCGCTCTCCGGCTGAAGAAAGCTCGGTTGCAAAGGGTCACCCCTTCACCCTGAGGCCGTGCCCTCGGGTCCGAGGCCCTCCGGCTGGTGGAATCACCACCTCCACCCTATCCAGGCCTCCATGCCTTCTGCTACGTTTCGATCAGATCCCCTCCTCGTTCTTCTGCACCCCGACAAGCATAGACCCGGAGTCCTCAACCACTCCTCATATGAAACGCCCTTAATTCCTGGGGACGATTTTTTTTTGCCCGAGTCCTCCTCTGGCCTCAGGGAGGGCGCTCAAAACTGCTCACAGCATCCCAAACGTGGTCTGACCAGAGGAGGTTCCCATTTCTGCATCCCCCCAGCCCCTTGACACGAACGCTACGATGGCATTTGCCCAGCAAACAGCCAACTGAACCTGCATCACGTGACCCGGGCGGCTAACCAGAAAACTGACGCACATTCCGCAGCCCCTGATTGGACGAGTCTCGGGCTGTCTATCGAGTTGCCTGCCTCCCCCCCCCTCCCCCCCTTTTGTCACAATTGCCGGTGGGACCGGACCTCATCGAGACTGGCACGAGTGTGCGAAAACTCAAAGGGGAGCACAAGTTCGACCGGTGGGGAGTTTTGGAAATGGGGGAGGGGAGATGGGAGGGAGGGGGTGAGGGGGAACAAGAGTCTCCTCCGTCGTCAAATCACAGCAGACTCTCTGAGTGACCAGTTTCTGGGTCAAACTGCAAGTGGAAATTGGTGTTCTCTTTGAAATGTGGCATTCTTGCATCTCTCTCTATCTCTGTCTCTCTCTCTCTCTCTCTCTATCTCTCTGTCTCTCTCTCTCTCTCTCTATCTCTCTCTCTGTCTCTCT
>NW_025194167.1:0-939 GCF_004010195.1 Chiloscyllium plagiosum | reverse complement strand
TCTCTCTGTCTCTCTGTCTCTCTCTCTGTCTCCCTCTCTGTCTCTCTCTCTCACTGTCTCTCTCTCTCTCTCTGTTTCTCTCTCTGTCTCTCTGTCTCCCTCTCTGTCCCCTCTTTCTCTGCCTGGCTCTGCACCATCCACAGTCAGTAAACGTGCCCAATGCCAACGCTCTTGAGACGAAACCTCCCTGGGTTTGGCTCCTGGTATCCCCGGGAGATTGGGTTTCGATCCCTGGAGGAACCTGGTTGGGGGGGAGGGGTTGCTGGGAAGGGGACAGGAGGGGAAGTGGAGGAGAGGGCGATAGTTCCTGTCACTACTTCTGCCCTCAAACCCACGAGAGCGAGAAGGGGCCCACGATCGTCTCACCTTGATCAGATCTCCGAGGAGCTTGTTGGCTTCAGTGTAGGCCTTCTTGACGGCTTTGAACTTGTTGCCCAGGCCCATGCTGTGGGCCTGGAAGTGGAGATTGGTGTATTGTCCCCCAGGAATCTCATTCTCATACACGTCGGCGTTCCCCGACTTCATGGTGGCGGTGCAGTCAAACGGAGCGTACAGCTGACGGGTCATCTCCCAGTACTCATTGTAATCATAGACATCCTGGAGATCGATACCTGGATGGTGGGGAAGGGCAGGGGGAAACACAGGACACACAGGCTGGAGGCTCTGAACATACGACCAATATGGGGTAAGCCGTGATGGGAGTCTGAGTGACGGTGTGGCAGGGCTCACCAGCACGGAGGGTCCGAGACTGGAAGAGGTTGGTTCGCGGCTCGGAGGAAAAGTTATCTTTTGGAATGAAGGCGGAGAGTCGGAGGGTCAGTGCTGAGGGAGTGCCGCACTGTCGGAGGGTCAGTGCTGAGGGAGTGCTGCACTGTCGGAGGGTCAATACTGAGGGAGTGCCATTCCGTCGGAGGGTCAGTGCTGAGGGAGTGCCGCACT
>NW_025194166.1:0-4037 GCF_004010195.1 Chiloscyllium plagiosum | reverse complement strand
CCTCTGGCAGCTCATTTCATACATGGACCACCCGCTGCGTGAAAATGTTGCCCCTTAGGTCTCTTTTATATCTTTCCTCTTTCACTCTAAACCTATGTCCTCTAGTTCTGGACTCCCCAACCCCAGGGAAAAGACTTTATCTTTATTTATCCTTTCCATGCCCCTCATGATTCTATAAACCTCTATAAGGTCAACCCACAGCCTCCGACGCTCCAGGGAAAGCAGCCCCAGCCTGTTCAGCCTCTCCCTGTAGCTCAAATCCTCTAACCCTGGCAAATCCTTGTAAACCTTTTCTGAACCCTTTCTTTTTAAAGAGAAAAGGAGGTTTAGTACTCTGTGCGCTTCAGTACAAGGTCTGCAGTCGTTAGGTTTGCTTGTATTTGCAACTTCAGCTCTTTTATTTTTAAGTAACATATCTTGAAGAACATGTATTCTAACCAAAAAAAGGAAGTTAGCTCTGTCTTCTTGGTGATCAATGCCTTATCTACAGATCTGTATGAGTGTCTATCCTCACAGAAAACTGATGTCTGAATTCTCTGATGTCCAAAGTTGTTGTCCACAAGGTCTGTAGTTTTACATATACCTGCCACTGAGATATTGGAGTTTCGTTTTAATAGATGGCCACTACTGTGAACCATGATGTGAAGTTTGCCTTCAACAAGTACTTTACCTGATGTGGCAATGCTTAAGTTATCCCTTGTAACCTAATAAATTTGATGTGGATATTTTTGAAGAGTCCATTATTACAGCCAACTATTATAAATTGTACCTGAACTAACAATAAGCTATTATGTTACAACTGAGCATCAGGTTTCCAATTGTATGTTGTGGCTTTGTTTTATTCATTCATTCATAGGACATGGGCATTGCTGGCTAGCCAGCATTTATCACCTGTCCCCAGTTGCCCTTGAGAAGGTGGTGAGCTTCCATCCTGAACCACTGGAGTCCATGTGCTGCAGGTAGAACCACAATGCCAGTGTGTGTGTGGGGGGGGGGGGGGGAGGGGGAGGTGGGGGTGGAGGTTCAGGATATGACCTAATGACACTGAAGAGAACAGTGATATACTGTACTTCCAAGTCAGGGTGGTGAGTGGCTTGGAGGGGAACTCAAGTGATCCAGAATATGGTTGATCTGAGGATTTTATACTCTCAGGTCCTGTGCAATGAGACAGCAATGATGTCATGAACATGTCTCTCAGAAGTATACTGACAAACTGACTGCAAGACATAATACAACAACAAAACAAAATGAAGAATCAAATTATCTTCCCTTTGTCATATTGCTGTTTGTGGAAATTTGCCAAATGCAAATTATCTGCTGTGTTTCCTGCATTACCACACTGTCTATGCTTAAAAAAAACGATCTCATTGACTACAAACTAAATTGAGACATCTAGTGGTCATGGAAAGAATTTTGTATTTTTCTAATATGATATTTTTATTCCATGAGACCCTCATTTTATGGATGATTTGAATTATACATATCCTAAACTATTGTGCAAGTAACATACGTTTCAGGCTTATAAAACCATAAGGCACAGGAGCAGAAGCAAACATTCAGTCTATTGAGTCTGCTCCACCATTCAATAGGATCATGGCTGATCAAACACTCCTCACACTTACCTTCCTGTGTTTTCCCCGTAACCCTTGATTCCTCTACTATCTATCTCAGCCTTAAATATACACCAAGGGCTCATCCCCACAGCTATCTGTGGCAAGGAGTTCCAAAGACTCACAACCCTCAGTAAAGAAATTCCTCCTCATCTCAGTTTTAAACTGATGCCCCTTAATTCTGAATCTGTGGCCTGACTCCATATCCCTTAATACCTTCGCTTATCAAAAAGTGATCTATCACAGATGTAAAATTAACAACTGTCCCACATCCAGTAAAATTCGTGGAAAAGAGCTCCAAGCATCTACCATGCTTTGTGTGTTGATATGCTTCCTAACGTCTCTCCTGAACATTCTGGCCCTAATTCTCAGACTGTACCGCTAGTTGTAGTATCCCTAACCATTAAAAATAGTTTATCTTTATCTACTCTATCTTTTTCTGTTAATATCTTGAAGACTATGATCAGATCACCCTTAAACCTTAAATTCTAGAGAAAGGAAGCAGGCCTAATTTGTATAACCTCTCCTCGTGACCTAACCCCTGAAAACCAGATATCATTCTTATAAAGCTACATTGTACTCCTCCATCAAATCACCAGCAAACGTCCCCACTTCTGACCTTATGATGGAGTGAAGGTCATTGATGAAACAGCTGAAGACACTACCCTGAGGAACTGAGGTGCCCTTGTGCTGCAATGGTAATATCCCTACCCCTTGAGCCAGGAAACCAAGATTCAAGTGTCAGATTCTTCTGAGGAATATAATTGCATATTTCAGCATGTTAATTAGAAAAGGATACCTGCGATACTGAGGGCCTTGTATTGCGAGAGTGTCCCTATTTCTGAGCCAGGAGCCTTGAGTTCAAGTCCCACATGCTCTGGAGGTGTTCAGAATAATATCTATAAACAGTTGATTAGGAAAATGTTTCTGAAGAAGGGCTTATGCCCGAAACGTCGATTCTCCTGTTCCCTGGATGCTGCCTGACCTGCTGCGCTGTTCCAGCAACACATTTTCAGCTCTGATCTCCAACATCTGCAGACCCCACTTTCTCCTCTAGGAAAATGTTTACCCTGAAGAACTCTGGCAGTTGTCCTGGGAGCTGAAAGGACTGACTTTCAACAATCATAACTTTGTGCCGGATATGACTCCAATCAGCAGAGAGTTTTTGTTCCCAAATCCCATTGATTCCAGTTTAGCTAGGGCACCCTGATACCACACTTGGTCAAATACAGCTTTCGTGTCATGGGCAGTTATTCTCACCTCCCTTCTGGAATTCAACTGCTTTGTCCAGTATTAAACCAAGACTGTAATGAAATCAGGAGCTGAGTGGAACCTAAACTAAGCATCACTGAGCAGGTTGTTGCTGAGCTTGATAGCACCACTGACACCAGCCATCACTTTACTGATTGAGAACTGACTGATGGGGCAGTAATTGGCAAGGCTGGATTTGTCTTGTTATTTGTTTACAGGGCATAGCTGGGCAATTTTCACATTGTCCAGTAGATGTCAGAGTTATTGCTGTACCAGAAAAGTTTCATTAGAAGTACAGAGACCCCCGCAATATCCACGGAATCGTTTTCCGCAGTTTCAGTTACCTGCGGTTTCCCCCAGGCCGAACATACTACATGGCATCTTCCGGAACCAGGGAACAGGAGGCTTCCAGGAAGGTAAATTTCCCATTGAAATTAATGTGTTTGCTCTTATCCGTGGATTTGGATTTCTGTGGTAGGTCGTGGAACATATCCCCTGGGGGGGATACTGTACAACAAATTCTGAAGCATATTTTCAGTACTATTTGTGAAGCTGTGGCAGGCATATTGGTAAGAATGAGGTCAAGTATGCTTTTCCCTCTAGGTTCCTTTACCCACTGCAGCAGACCCAGTCGAGCAGCTATATCCTTTAAAATTCAGAAACAAAAACAGAAATTGCTGGAAAAGCTCAGAAAAGCTGGCAGGATCTGTGGAGAGAAATCAGAGTTAACCCAAAACATTACTTCTGATTCCTCTCTTGTTTCTGATTTACACTATTGCAGTTCGTTCAGTTTTCCGTTAGAATTGAAGAGTCCTCATGCATCAGCAGAGGGGAGTCGGTACGTGGTAATCATCAGGAGGTTTCCTTGTCCATGGTATCATGACACTTCATGGGGTCTGGAGTCAATGTTGATGACTCCGAGACAACTCCATCCCAACTGTATGCCACTGTGCCAACTTCCAGTGGTTCAGGACTTTAACAGGAATGGTGATGGTGTCTGGGATATTTTCTTTAAGGTATTATTCCATGAGTATGACCTTTTTAAACTACTACTTGACTAATCCATGAGGCAACTCTCCCATTTTTGGTACCAGTCCCATGGTGTTTAGTAATGTGCATTAGCAACAGCTTAAAAATTTCTTGCTGGAAAAGAGCAGCAGGTCAGGCAGCATCAAA
>NW_025194165.1:0-4036 GCF_004010195.1 Chiloscyllium plagiosum | reverse complement strand
TCCTACCGACTAGGGACCTTTCATGTCCCCTCCTAACACTGCAGGGATGGCACCAGCAGCTATCACTGTAATACAGCAGGAAGGACACCATCAGCTATCACTATGCCTTTGCAGGGATGACGTCATCAGCTATCACTGTTACACTGCCGCAAGGACACCAGCAGCTATCACTGTAATACTGCAGGGAGTGCACCAGCAGCTATCACAGTAATGCAGGAGGGAGTGTACCAGTAGCTATCACTGTAACACTGCAGGGAGAGCACCAGCAACTATCACAGTAATACTGCAGGGAGGACACCAGCAGCTATCACTGTGCTACTGCAGGGAGGACAACAGCAGCTATCACTGTAATACTGCAGGGAAGGCGCCAGCTGCTACCAATGTGATACTGCAGGGAGGACACCACCAGCTATCACTGTAATACTACAGGTAGGGCACCAGCAGCGAACACTGTCATAATACAGCATGGAGACCAGCAGCTATCACTGTCATACTGCAGGGAGGGCACCAGCAGCCATCACTATAATACTGCAGGGACGGCACCAGCAACTATCACTGTAACACTGCAGGGAGGACACCAGCAGCTATCACTGTAATGCTGCAGAGAGGATACCAGCAGTTATCACTGTAATACTGCAGGTAGGGCACCAGCAGTTATCACTGTAATACTGCAGGGACGACACTGGCAGCTATCACTGTAATACTGCAGAGAGGACACCAGCAGCTATTACTGTAATACTGGAGGGAGGGCACCAGCAGCTATCACTGTAATACTACAGCATGGAGACCAGCAGCTATCACTGTCATACTGCAGTGAAGACACCAACAGCTACTGTTGTAATACTACAGCATAGACACCAGCAGCTATCACTGTAATACTGCAGGGAGGACACCAGCAGCTATTGCTGTAATACTGCAGCATAAACACCAGCAGCTATCACTGAATTATTGCAGGGAGGACACCAGCAGCTATCACAATAATACTGCAGGGAGGACACCAGCAGCTATTGCTGTAATACTGCAGCACAGACACCAGCAGCTATCACTGTAATACTGCAGGGTGGACACCAGCAGCTATTGCTGTAATACTGCAGCACAGACACCAGCAGCTATCACTGTAATACTGCAGACAGGACGCGAACAGCTCTCACTGTAATACTGCAGAGAGGACACAAGCAGCTACCACTGTAATACTGCAGAGAGGGGATTAGCATCTATCACAGTAATACTGCAGGGAGGGCACCAGCAGCTATCACTGTGCTACTACAGGGAGGACAAAAACAGCTATCACTGTTATACTGCAGGAAGAGCGTCAGAAGCTCTCAGTGCAATACTGCACGGAGGGCACCAGCAGCCATCACTGAAATACTGCAGGGAGGACACCAGCAGCTCTCAGTGTAATACTGCACGGAGGGCACCAGCAGCCATCACTGAAATACTGCAGAGAGGACACCAGTAGCTACCACTGTAAAACTGCAGGGAGTGCACCAGCAGCTATCACAGTAAAGCAGGAGGGAGTGTACCAGTAGCTACCAGTGTAACACTGCAGGGAGAGCACCAGCAGCTATCTCTGTAATACTGCAGACAGGACACCAGCAGCCTTCACTGTAATACTGCAGGGAGGGCACCCGCAGCCATCACTGTAATACTGCAGGGAGGGCAACAACAGCCACCACTGGAAAACTGCAAGGAGGAAACCACCAGCTATCACTGTAATATTGCAGGGAGGGCACCAGCAGCTATCTCTGTAATACTGCAGGGAGGACACCAGCAGCTATTACTATAATACTGCAGGCTTGACACCAGCAGCTATCACTATAATACTGCAGGGAGGACACGAGCAGCTATCGCTGTAATACTGCAGGGAAGACACCAGCAGCTATTACTGTCATACAGCAGGGAGGGCACCAGCAGCTATCACTGCAATACTGCAGGTAGGGCACCAGCAGCTATCACTGTAATACTGCAAGGTGGCACCAGCAGCTATCACTGTAATACTGCAGGGAGGGCACCAGCAGCTATCACTGCAATACTGCAGATAGGGCACCAGCAGCTATCACTGTCATACTACAGCATGGAGACCAGCAGCTATCACTGTCATACGGCAGGTAGGGCACCAGCAGCTATCACTGTAATACTGCAGGGAGGGCACCTGCAGCTATCTCTGTAATACTGCAGGGACGGCACCAGCAACTATCACTGTAGTACTGCAGGGAGGACACCAGCAGCTATCACTGTAATACTGCAGGTTGCGCACCAGCAGCTATCGCTGAAGTACAGCAGGGAGGGCACCAGCAGCCATCACTGTAATACTGCAGGGAGGGCACCAGCAGCTATTACTGTAATACTGCAGGGAGGACACCAGCAGCCATCACTGTAATACTGCAGGTAGGGCACCAGCAGCTATCGCTGAAGTACTGCAGGGAGGGCACCAGCAGCCATCACTGTAATACTGCAGGGAGGGCACCAGCAGCCATCACTGTAATACTGCAGGGAGGACACCAGCAGCTATCACTGTAATACTGCAGGTAGGGCACCAGCAGCTATCACTGCAATACTACAGGGAGGACACCAGCAGCTATCACTGTAATACTGCAGGGAGGACACTAGCAGCTATCACTGTAATACTGCAGGGAGGACTCCAGCAGCTATTACTGTAATACTGCAGGGAGGGCACCAGCAGCTATCACTGTAATACTACAGGTAGGGCACCAGCAGGTATCACTGTCATACTACAGCATGGAGACCAGCAGCGATCACTGTAATGCTGCAGGGAGGAGACCAGCAGCTATCACTGTAATACTGCAGTGAAGACACCAGCAGCTATCACTGTAATACTGTAGGGAGGACACCAGCAGCTAGCACAGTAATACTGCAGGGAGGAGACCAGCAGCTATTGCTGTAATATTGCAGCACAAACACCAGCAGCTATCACTGAATTATTGCAGGGAGGACACCAGCAGCTATCACAGTAATACTGCAGGGAGGACACCAGCAGCTATTACTGTAATACTACAGGGAGGGCAGCAGCAGCTATCACTGTAATACTGCATGGAGGACACCAGCAGCGATCACTGTAATACAGCAGGGAGCTCATGACCTGCTATCACTGTAATACTGAAGCAAGGGCACGAGCAGCTACCACTGCATTAATGCAGGAGGGCCTCAGCAGTTATTACTGTAATACTGCAGGGAGGACACCAGCAGCTATCACTATTATGTGGCAGGGAGGATACAAGCATTTAACACTGTAATATGGCAAGGAGAACACCAGCAGCAATCACTAGAATACTGCAGGGAGGACACCAGCAGCTATCACTGTAATACTGCAGGGAGGACACCAGCGGCTATCACTATTATGTGGCAGGGAGGATACAAGCATTTAACACTGTAATATGGCAAGGAGAACACCAGCAGCAATCACTAGAATACTGCAGAGAGGACACCAGCAGATATCGCTGCTATATTGCAGGGAAGTAACCAGCAGCCATCACTGCAATACTGTAGGGAGAGCATCAGCAGCCATCACTGTAATACTGCAGGGAGGATGCCAGCAGCTGTCACTGTAATACTGCAGGGGAGAAACCAGCAGCTAATACCATAATACTGCAGGGAGGACACCAGCAGATAATCACTGTAAGACTGCAGGGAGGGGACCCGCAGCTATCACTGTAATACTGCAGAGAGGTCACCAGCATCTATCACTGTAATACTGCAGAGAGGTCACCAGCATCTATCACTGTAATACTGCCGGCAGGAAGCCAGCAGCTATCACTGTAACGCTGCAGGGAGGACGCCAGCAGCTATCGCTGTAATACCGCAGGGAGGGCACCAGCAGCAATCACTGTAATGCTGCAGAGAGGGCACCAGCAGCTATCACTGTAATACTGCAGGGAATACACCAGCAACTACCACTGTAACACTGCAGGGAGGGCACTAGCTGCTATTACTGTAATACTGCAGGGAGGGCAGCTGCAGCTATCACTGTAATACTGCAGGGAGAACACCAGCAGCGATCACTGTAATACTGCAGGGA
>NW_025194164.1:1937-4036 GCF_004010195.1 Chiloscyllium plagiosum | reverse complement strand
AGAATATAGCAAATTAGCCTGGATGATAATAAGTAGGTCCTTGTGGGTAGTAATATCTGGATTACTCCCAGTGCCACATGCTAGTGAGAGTAGGAATAGCAGGGGAGAGGAGATGAATGCGTGGCCAAGGATCTGATACAGGGGAGAAGGATTCACATTTTTGGATCATTGGAATGTCTGCTGGGGTAGAATTGACGTGCATAAGAAGGATGGATTACGCCTGAATTGGAAGGTGTCTAATATCCAAGCAGGGAGATTTGCTAGTGTTAGACGGGAGGCAGTAAACCAGCGAGGTCGTGGGGTAAACCTAAAGATATAGTGAGAAAGGAGGTAAGTCTCAGGCTGGTACAGTTTAGAAGTTAGACAGGCAAGGCAGGCAAGGGCAAGGCACAGAATGAGGTAGGACTGACAAGGTACAATAGACAATAGGTGCAGGAATAGGCCATTCTGCCCTTTGAGTCAGCACCACCATTCATTATGATCATGGCTGATCGTCCACACTCAGTATTCTGTTCCTGTCTTATCTCCGTAACTTGATTGCATTATCTTTAACAGCTCTATCCATCTCTTTCTTGAAAGTATTCAGAGATTTGGCCTCCACCACCTTCTGGGGCAGAGCATTCCATAAACCCACCACTCTCTGGGTGAAGACGTTTCTCCTCAACTCTGTTCTAAATGGCCTCTCCCTTATTTTAAAACTGTGTCCTCTGGTTCTGGACTCACCCATCCGTGGAAACATGCTTCCTGCCTCCAGAGTGTTCAACCCTTTAATAATCTTGTAGGTCTCAATCAGATCCTCTCTCATTCTTAGAAACTCAAGTGTATACAAGCTCAATCGCTCCAATCTTTCAACATATGATCATTCCGCCATTCCAGGAATTGTCCTCGTGAACCTACCCAACGCTCCCTCAATAGCCACAATGCTCTTCCTCAAATGTGGAGACCAAAACTGCACACAATACTCCAGGTGCGGTCTTAGCAGGGCCCTGTACAGCTGCAGAAGGACCTGTTTGCTCCTCTACTCAATTCCTCTTGTTATGAGGGCCAGCATGCAGTGAGCTTTCTTCACGACCTGCTGTACCTGCATGCTTGCTTTCATTCACTGATGTACAAGAATACCGAGATCTCGTTGTACTTCCCCTTTCTCAAACTTGACTCCTTTTAGATAGTAATCTGCCTTCCTGTTCTTGCCTCCAAAGTGGATAATCACACATTTATCCAAATTAAACTGCATCTGCTCGACATCCGTCCACTCACCTAGCCTGTCCAAGTTAACCTGTATTCTCATAACATCCTCCTCACATTTCACCCTGCCACCCAGCCTTGTGTCATCAGCAAATTTGCTAATATTACTTTTAATATGTTCATCTATATTATTAATGTATATTGAAAACATTGCGGTCCCAGCACCGAACCTTGTGGTACCCCACTAGTCACTGCATGCCATTCCGAAAGGAAGCGTTTATCACTACTCTTTGCTTCCTGTCAGCCAGCCAATTTTCAATCCAAGTCAGTATATTCCCCTTTGTAAATCCATGCTGACTCTGACGAATCCTATTACTGCTAACCAAATGAGCCATAATTTCATCTTTCATAATTGACTCCAGCATCTTTCTCACCATTGACCTCAGGCTAACCGGTCTATAAATACTTGTTTTCTCTCTCCCACCTTTCTTGAAAATTGGGACAACATTAGCCACCCTCCAGTGTGACTCTACATCTCCTGACTCTGTGTCTCCGCCTTCGCAAGTGGCTGAACGTCATCCCTCACCAATAGGGCAATCCCACCCCCTCTGCCCATCAGACTGTCCTTTTGATAGCACTGCACTGCATTTATTTCAATGTAAGAGGTTTGACAGGGAAAGCAGATGAGTTTAAGATATGGTTTTGAGCATGGGACTGGGATATAGTGGGTATTACAGAAACGTGCTTTAGTTTGGACAGGACAGGTAGCTTAATGTTCCAGGGAATAGATGTAAGAGGAAGGATAGAAAGGGTGTTAAGAGAGAAGGTGGAATGGTGTTTTTCATTAGGGATAACATTATTGTTATATTTGGGAGGATATTCATGGGGGTCCACCCGGTGAACTTACTTGGGTG
>NW_025194164.1:0-1814 GCF_004010195.1 Chiloscyllium plagiosum | reverse complement strand
GTTTTAAAATAGTTGCAGAAAATAATAGACCAGATCTAAAAGTTGGTGTTCAAAGTTGGACAAAGGTGAATTTTGACGGTACAAGGCGAGAACGTTCAATATTTCTTTGCAACCCCCAGGTAAAGGGACGGCTGGAAAGTGGGAACATAAGAACAGAAGAAATAGGAGCAGGAGTAGGTCATCTGGCCCCTCAAGCCTGCACTGCCATTCAATAAGGTCAGGGCTGATCTTTTCATGGCCTCAGCTCCACTTCCCTGCTCTCTCACCATAACCCTTAATTCCTTTCATGTTTGCAAATCTACATTTTGCCTTAAAGGCATTCAAGTTGATAACGTCAACTGCTGCACTCAGCAGGGAATTCCACAGATTCATAACCCTTTAGCTGAAGAAGTTTCTCCTCAACTCTGTCCTAAATCAGATACCCTCTGATTTTGACGCTATGCTCTCTAGGCTGACCCGCCCCGACACCCCATGGAAATAAACTCCCTGCTTCTATCTTATCTATTCCCTTCTTAATTTTAGTTTTTCCAATACAACCTTCCATTCTTCTAAATTCCAACTAGTATAGTCCCAGTCTATTCAGTCTCTCCACATACACCAACCTTCTCAACTCCACATACACCAACCTTCTCAAACTTGTGACTCTCCTCTGCACCCCCTCCAGGGTCAGTACATCCTTGCTGAAGTAAGGAGATCAAACCTGTTCACAATACTCCAGGTGTGGCCTCACCAGCACCCTGTACAGCTACAGCATAACCATCCCTCTAGCAAGGAAGGACAAACGACCATTCACCATCTCTTTTAGTCCCCTGGGATGCATTCCATCACGGCCAGGATACCCATGTACTTTTGGGCTGTTATTTTTCCCAACACTACCTCTTTACTGAGAATGACTGTTTCCATGTCCTCATCTGCCATTGCCTCCATAGTCCTGTGAATATGAGACAACAAGAGTACATAGACAGCATGTTCCTGTTATTGCCAAGTCTGGTAAGTATAGAGAATGCTGTATGTCTGGAGGAATTGAGGGTCTGGTCAAAAAGATGAAGGAGGGATATGGCAAGTACAGACAGCTGGGTTTGAGTGAATCCCTTGGAGTGTAGGGGCAGTAGGAGTACACTTGAGGGAAAACAGGAGGGCAAAAAGGATACATGAGATAGCTTTGGGGGGAAAGCAGTTTAAGGACAATCCAAAGATATTCTACAAAACACGAAGGACAAAAGAGTAACCAGGCAGAGAATACGGACCCTCAAAGATCAACAGGGCTGTCTGTAGAACCACAGAAAGTGGGAGAGATACTATCTGAGGATTTAATGTCAGCTTTTACTGAAAGAGGATATGGAACCTAGAGACTTTAGAGAAATAAATAGTGATAACTTGACAACTGTCCATATTACAGAGGAGGTTGTACTGGATGTCTTATACATAAAGCTGAGTAAATCTGTGGGATATGATCAGGTGTATCCCAAATCTTTGTGGGAAGTTAGGGAAGTGATGGCTGGGCCCCTGGCTGAGAAATTTCTATCACTGATAGCCACAGGTGAGGTGCTGCAAGACAGGTGCCATTATTTGAGAAAGGTGATGAGGAAAGGCCAGCGAACAATACTCTGGTGAGCCTGAAGTTAGTGGCAGACAAGGTGTTGGAAGGAATTCTAAAGGACAGGTTTAGATGTTATTGGAAAGGCAAGTAGTGATTAGGGATAGTCAGCATGGCTTTGTATATAAATCACTAACTTGGACTTCAGAAAGACATTCAAAAAGGTTCCACATAACAGACTGAATAGCAAGTTAGACACCATGAGATGCAGAGAGAA
>NW_025194163.1:0-4036 GCF_004010195.1 Chiloscyllium plagiosum | reverse complement strand
GTTGCGGGTCATTGGCACTGTATAAAAGAAAAAAAACGAAACTATCTGAAACGATTAGCTATGAGTTGTGATCGACACTCAAGTCCAACAGATTTCTCCATATTGCTGTTAAGTAAACATATCTCGATCGTCATTCTGTCGGGACCAGTTACATTTATCAACAAGAATGAAGTATTTGTAAGAAGATGTTTTATTGAAGCGAACAAGTTCAATTGCTAGACTGACACATTTCATTTAGATCATGTCGTTGACTGTAAAAGACGCTATCCTAAATTGCTATGACGTTCAAACGAGTCATTATCCAATTGAATTAAATGGCAAATCATGGCAACATGCTACACCAGAAATGGAGGCAGCAAATGAGGTTGAAGAACAACTTAAAGGAAACATTTCGGTCGGGATGAGACGTACGTCAGAAAGATTCTATACGGCTGAAGATGCAGCTTTGCTGGCGAACCTGTTGAGAATGGGACAGGTGGAATGATGTGTGGGAGATAGGTTAGGCCATACAGCAAGAGACAGTGTATTCTCTGAAGTTTGTGCGAACGTAAGCAATTTAGGATTTTTCACATATGCACAAGAACGAGGCCATGAGATTACGTAAACAACCCAACCATAGACACATGTTCAACACAGTTGTATATTTTGGAAGAAAGTCCAGTTAGCACGATTCCGAATACTTTGTGAGAGTAAAACAGACTGGCGAACGTACAGGATGTGTCGATTTTGCAGAAAGCAACCTTACAGCAGAAAACATGCAAAGCAATGGACAGCATAGGAAATACAACTTGAAGGAAGTTCTAGGATTACTGTATGGATAGGAGACTTGGCAGTGGTCTGGGTATATTTGATGCATTGCGTCTGCTGTGTGACATTTGGATTTTTTGCTTGAATTCTGTGTCCTGCAGTCCTATACCATTTGGTGGCTGATGGAGGCGCGGTGCCCTGGAAGTATGGACTTTCAGGTGGACCTGTTGTAGGATAACCCGGGGTTATGTGAATTTTAATTTTGCCCACCCTCATCCAACACAGGGAAATGCACATCATGGCATAGTATAACAGACTGCTCATTAGTAGCATCAACATTTTCAGTATACAGGCATAGACGCATTAAAAGGTTTAACACTTACTGGATACAGTCATCAGTCTAACATTTACAGGATGAAATTATCAGTTAATTGATATGTCTCGCATTTGCAAGGTTCAGTTATCAATTTGAAAAATGTGTTGCTGGAAAAACGCAGCAGATCAGGCAGCAACCAAGGAGTAGGAGAATCGACGTTTCGTGCAGAAGCCCTAGGCTTATGCCCGAAATGTCGATTCTCCTGCTCCTTGGATGCTGCCTGACCTGCTGCGCTTTTCCAGCAACACATTTTCAGCTCTGATCTCCAGCATCTGAAGTCCTCACTTTCTCTCAGTTATCAATTTGTTGACAAGTACTAGAAATTGGCCGATTCAGGTAATTACTTCACAATTATCTGTTCATTGAAATACTTCGGACCAAATGTTAACATTCTGTGGTTCTCTCCTGCTGTGCACTCAGGACGTCTTACGATGTTAAATGGACACACCTTCTCTTTATTTCGATTTTATTCCTATTATTGTCACTGGACACTTTGAATCTGCTCTGATTAAATTTCCCTGTCTCAATTAATTCTTGCCGTATTTCTTGCCTTGCAGAAATCTGCTGAATCCTTCACAAAGGGATGATGGTGGTTTATAGATTGAAAAAGAGATATCCTGACATGAGTTAGAAACTGGAATCTTATCAAAGGGATCAGGATATCATACATATGGAATAGCAAATAACCTGGAGTGAGTTTCAGGCAAAAATCTGATCAAACGTTACAGAATGCTTGAGGCACAGAACAGCAGCTACCCAGGAACGATTTCCAGATTGAAATCTAATTGAGTTCTGGAGGCCGCATAGTAGCAAAGATGAGGAAGCTTTAGAGAGGTTCCAGAGCAGATTGCGAGGATGCTGCCTGGATTGGAGGGCATGTCTTATGAAAATAGGTTAAGGGAGATTGAGCGTTTCTCATTGGAGCGAAGAAGGATGAGAGGTGCCTTGATAGAGGGTTACAAGACGTTGAGAACCATAGATAGGTTGGATAGCGAATGAGCTCTTACAATGGCAGACATTTCTATTATGAAAGTGCATAATTTTAAGGTGATTGGAAGCAGGTTTAGAGTCGATGTCAGCCTATTTTCCTTACACAGAGAATGGTGAGTGCTGGCAGTGGAATTCGAGTCAGATTCATTCGTGCCTTTTCAGAGATGCTGGATTGGCAGACGAAGATAGCACAAAGAAGGATATGTAGTTCCATCTAAACTTAGAGTAGAATAAAAGGCTGGCACAGCATCGAGGGCCGAAGGGCTGGCACTGTGCTGCACTGTTCTTTGTTCTATGAGCAAAGGTTATGTTCTGGGGTGGAATGGGCGATGTGCAGTACGGTGGGCTTTTGAAAGGCAGACATCCAATAGTGCAGCTAAGACAATTTCCCGAATTCCAGAATTTCCAAAACAATGGCCATGCATAGTATAGCGTCAGCAGAATGAATACAAGTATATTGAAGAAGTAGAGACTGACACCTGCAATCGCAACAGGAGTTAACTGGAAGATAGTAAGTAGTGTAGATACTGGAAGCCAGAGACAATAGATGTGAAGCTTGAAAAGCAAAACAGGTCACACAGCAACGGAGGAGCAGGAAAGCCAACGTTTTGGTTCGAAACCCTTCGACGTTGTGGGATATCCAAATGTAAACGACAAATAAACTTTTTCAAAGCCCAGAACCTGACGTACTCATTTTAGTCTATTTGTAGACTGGTGGAATACATGCATTGTTAATGCTTGCAAATTGATAGTCAAATTTCGATTGGTTGTTAAACATTCCACTATTGAACAAATTTTAATATGATGGAGGAGGGGTATAAAAAACATACGCATATTACAGATTGTTGGATATCTCTATCCAGAAATTATCATGCGTGCGTGGAGAACGGTAATTAGAATCTCACTGAAGCAAAAATAAAACAAACTGCTGGAGAAACTCAGCAGATCTGGCGTCATCCGTGGGATGGAAGTAGAGTTGATATTTTGAGTCGCTTATCAGAAACGTTCGAGAGAAGTCTCTCAACTCAAATCTTTAACTCCGCTTTCTTCCAATAGGTGGTGCCAGATTTGTGGTGTATATTCAGTTATTTCGATATTTGATCCGGATCTCCACCGGTATAGCTTCTGTTTTTTTAATTTCTTTCAGAATCTCACTGAACTTGGCCTGTGACGAGACATACTTGAGTTGTGTGGTGCACTATCAACTTGAACACTTACAAAGTCCTGTTTCAAAATGTATCTGAAAAGCGATGATGTGGAGTTACTGGTGTTCGAAAAGGAGCTCTGAAGACGGAGCAGCGCTCCGAATGATTGTACTTGCACATAAACCATATAGTTGGACTATAATCTGATGTTGTGGGATTTTTCACTACACAAGATGAAAGTATCCTGATCATATGCCTGTGGAAGATGTCGTGTTGCAATGAACTTTCAGGAGCATTCGACGACTAAATATTAAAAAGAAGAATAAGTAATAGGATTCCAAATTTTTAACTTTAATTCGCATGTCAGAAGTGTAGACGTCATAGCAAGTTGGTATTCATGACATACTTTAATTTCTCTGTGCACGTTATTTGGGTCGGATCGAAATTGCACTTATTCATTCATCCACTCAGCAACAGAAGCATAAATCACAAATTCTGGACACATACAAGGAATCACTAAGTTTTTTATCTGTAGAATTAAGTTCCTAACTGACCATTCTATGGAATGCACAACATAATTTAACCACAATAACATAAAATTGCGGACAAAGTGAAGATTACACTTTTCCTTGAATTCTTCATTTCAGTTCCAAGAAATTTACCCTTTTTCTTCCCTTGACCATGGAATCGCTTGGCTGTGAAAATATAACTGACATTCATAACATTGCACAACAAAATTTAAATTATTGGAAGCACAGGCATTAGCAGACTGCCAACT
>NW_025194162.1:0-4036 GCF_004010195.1 Chiloscyllium plagiosum | reverse complement strand
TTCTATCCAGATGTCTTGCTGTTTCTTCTTTGCTGATGGTTTAAAGCATTTTCCCCACCACTGAAGTTAGGTTAATGGGCCTATAGTGACCACATATTCGGGGAGCATTCCATCGGGACGAGTTCTCCTGCCATTGTGATCCTTACCAACTGCAAACAAAACATGAGGAATAAATTATTCAACCTTCCCCACTTTGAGGAGTTGCCATAAAAGAAGAATTGAGGCTTGGATAATACCTCAATATCTTATTGTGTAGTCGGCCTGACTAAAGGTGCTGAGTGATTTTTTCCTGTTCCTATATCTTCTGTTGTCGATGAGCTGAGATAATATTGAAGGATGGAACGGGCTTGAATGATTTGGTAGCCTCCTCCAGTTACTTGTCCATATGTCCATACATAACCCCTCATCATGTCGAGGCTTAGAGGTAACCTTAAACTCCATCTGTCCTCTTATTGTGACCAGTGCAGCCCCAGTTAAGACATGCTCAGTCAATATTAATTTTAGTTTTCGACAGTAATTGCCGTAAAAAATGCAGACGTCCTTTGTGATTCTTCATGTCGATTGTTATTAAATTGAAAACTTTATTTACCTTTATAAATCTTGTTGACCTCTGCCAGAATGATGAAAAGCTAGAATTTGCTTTTAATGTTGTGCAAGTTGGATATCTCCAGAATTGAAGCAATCCCATTTCCTAGTTTCGTTGTTGAAGCAAACACAATTTAACATTGTGAAAGAGGGTTTAGAATGATCCCTACAATGCCTTGATTAGGGCAGATTAGACTTCACCAAAATGCATCACTTCACATTTGCCTGGATTGAACTCCATCTGCCCCTTCTCTGCCCAACTCTGCAGTCTGTCTACATTCTCCTGTATTCTTTGACAGTCCCTTATGTTTCTGCTACTCCACCAATCTTCATGTCATAGTTTGTTCCTACAGTCCAAAGATTTGCTAGTTAGGTGAATTGGCCATGCTAAATTGCCAATAGTGTTCTGGGATGTGTAGGCGATGTGCATTAGGCAGGGTAAAATATAGAGTAATGGGTTAAGGGAATTGGTCTGGGGTGGTGAGGGGGGTTACTCTTCAGAGGGTTAGTGTGGACTTATTGGTCCAAATAACCTGTTTATACACTACAGGGTTTCTATGTTCTAAAAGACACCCCAGTACAGAACATGCACTCTGAGCTTCTTTGGTTAGCCAAGCTTTAAGGTGACATTTCACGACACCCAAGTCGATAAGATCATAGAAACCCTATACGGTGGAAACAGGACTTTTGGACAACAAGTCCACATCGACTGGTTGAGGCGGTTAATGTCCCGGCGGTAGTTGGAAATGAAGAGGTCGAGGGCAGGTAATAGGCCAGCGCGGGGTGTCCAGGTGGATGCAGTGTGTTGGAGCAGTCAGATACATTCGCAGGTTCCCTCACCATAGCCCAGTTTGGAGAGCACTTCCCATATGGAAGTGAGCGATATCCCGTAAAAAGCCTTCTCTTCATCCAGGATGATGAGGCAGGCGTCCACCTCCCCATTCTGCACATCGATGATCTTATCCCTGAGGACAACGTGGGTCTCACAGGTCATCCTGACAGCTACA
This sequence comes from Chiloscyllium plagiosum, assembly GCF_004010195.1. Classification (NCBI taxonomy): domain Eukaryota; kingdom Metazoa; phylum Chordata; class Chondrichthyes; order Orectolobiformes; family Hemiscylliidae; genus Chiloscyllium; species Chiloscyllium plagiosum. Next base: position 2,444 of record NW_025194162.1, on the reverse strand, counting down.
GATGACCTTAAACAGGATTCTGGAAACTGTACTTAGCAGTGAAAACACGTTTCATCAGTCGTCTCTCTCCCCCTTCTGATTGTAGATGAGGTGGATGATACCTTTGTTCATGGGATCACACAGGCTGCCTGTTCGAAGCAGACTGTTGTACACTCTCAGAAGGTCCTGGTCAATTCGGTCAACAGAGATAAATACAATTCGGCCAATAAGCTGTCACTTCAGGTAATTTTACTCATTTCTGAGGACTCAAGGTCAATGGTCAGCTCACGCAGAACTGATTAAGCTTCTCCTGTGTGTTGTTGGCTAAGAACTCCATGATAGAGTACAGGAATGACTGGGAGTCTGTGCGGTCTGTGGGCTGCATGCCATGCAGTCTGGCAGAAAAACATTTGCTAACCTCAGGATATCAGACTCTGATTAATGCGCCATCTTCTTCTTTTAGGCTGCGGAGCACAGAGCTCTCCCTGTGTATCTTGTGGATGAAGAAAGGTGAGTACGTCTCATCCTGCTCTGCACTTGGAGATTACCTTGGAGACTTTTGAGCAAAGAGTGAGGCTGACAAGCTCTTCACCTTCTGGAGATCGTTTGTGACATCGATCCCCATCGTCTGTAACAGGAGCACGCTCTGCACACTTTTCTGGAGTTTGGACAGTTTTCCACGTCTCTGCCACCTTTTCAACATATTTGTGAAAAGAACCTTTTGTTGTCCACCTTGACAGTTTACCACCCGTCTAATATAACCTCAAAGACTGGCTTCACAGTTCTCCAAACTATGAAATCCATTTTTCTCAACGTTTTCTGGGCTTCGCAATTTTTACGTTTAGATTCCGCGTTCCCTTGATGGCCAGTAGGTGGCAGTGGTCAGACAAGAACGTCAGCTTGAAGTGGAGGGATCTGAGCGAGAGCATAGGCGAAAGTGACGACTGCAGATGCTGGAGATTAGACTCAAGATTAGAGTGGTGCTGGAAAAGCACAGCAGGTGAGGCAGCATCGAAGGAGGAGGAAAATCGGCGATTCGGCAAGAGCCCTTCATCAGGAATTGCTTCAGGGCAGAGAATAATGGTTGCAGTGAGAGACACATTCACTGAGATCTTTGTGGAGAGAAGGGGAGAACTTCTTCAAGTTTGGCATCCTTACAAGAGGATTCGCAGTAAGGTTAGAATCAACTAGGTGAAAGTGAGGACTGCAGATGCTGCAGATCTGAGACTTGATTAGAGTGGTGCTGGAAAAGCACAGCAGGTCAGGAATCCTGATGAAGGCCTCCTGCCCGAAACGTCGATTTTCCTGCAGCTCGGATGCTGCCTGACCTGCTGTGTTTTTCAGCACCACTCTAATCTTGACCCTGAGCGAGAATCTGCCGGATACAAAAAGGAAATCTATCCTTGTGCAGATTAATTCGTCTGGCCAAAACGAGGTGTATCCAGGCTGCGCTCCATCTGCCGCGGGGGGCTGAAGTTATCATGCAGCTTTAAACGTTTACATCAGGAATCTGGACGTAGTATCTGGTTCATTGTCAGCATCGTACATCTGCATCAATGATGCAGTTGAAGTCTCATCCCAGTATGACTGGCCTGCGCATCGCCAGCAGCAGTGGTGTCACTGCAGGACACCCATCTGCGCCCTCTTTCCCATCGGGGCATACACAAGAATTAGTCTCAGGGCAGTGTTCCTGCACAAAGCCTCTGCTAGAAGGAGGAGCCCCATTACCACCACCTCCTTAACCACGATGATGTTGAAGTTACCATCTCACAGCAGAATGCACGGGACAAAGGAACGGTATTGTGTTCCCCCGATCAATCGAAGGCCTGTGGACCAATAAGCTCGACACTTTCCTGGAGCTGGTGCGGTGGTGAATCCCAAACTCCTGCAGAAACAGGAGGTCCACCTTCAAGTTGGCCAGGTCAAACTGGCCCTTTCAAACCCCATTTTGAGAGTATATAGAATTACCAAGAGAACCAAACTCTGTTCACCCATGTCTGGTCACCAAGGGACTGTCTGCATCCCAGTGGCGTTTAGCTGAAAGCTTAGACAGTCGCCAGACTGAGGCTGCTGTCACACTGGGTAGTGCTCTGGTCACTGGGGAGCTCCCTGTATTCCCTTGGTTTGTGGGCAAATGTTGGAGTCTGTCTGCACTACGGTAAGTGCTTCTCGGGGTGGTGTTCTGGTCACCAGGTGACACTTGTTCCCGTCGTGTGGGGATGAATGTTCCGAAACAGTCCACACCGATTTAGCTGTCTCCCGGAGGAAGAGGGCGGTGCTCTGGCCACCGGGGGCCTCCCTGTATTCCCTTGATGTGTGGGTGAATGTCCAGACACTCTCCACACTGATGTAGCTGCCTCCCGGGGTGGGGCTCTTGTCCCTGGAGGATTCTCTGTATCCACGTGGCATGGGGATGAAAGGTCTGAAACTCTCTGCACTGAGGTAGCTGTCTCCTGGGGCGGCTG
>NW_025194161.1:0-4036 GCF_004010195.1 Chiloscyllium plagiosum | reverse complement strand
GCGTTCACTGTGACGCGATTCCTTGTCGGGCGCTAGCTGAACAGCAAATCCTGCCTCAAAAGCCCTCTCTACAAAAGGTACAATCAATGTGTTCAGCAAAAACAGGAATGCAATCCGCTCTGCAGGCCTTGAAACTGAGCCTGAAACTGGGAATTGTAGTTTATAATTAGAAAAAACTTTATTTCAAACTGTGGGGAGAATCTTGGAGAGAACTGGAATTCGGCATCGGCATCACATGGTCAGTCAGCCCCCGCGCGCTTTCTGGTGAAGATTGTGGTGAAAGGTACAGTGCACCAGTGTGTGACTGTAGTGTGAAAGCATTACATTTACAGCACTGTTCCATTACAACATGTAATTTAAAGATTTATTTAGAGTGTCCTATTGTGTTTTAGATCAAGTTTAATATTTGGTTTTTACCGATATTTTTGGGGGTTCGCCTCTTACCCTCTTTTTTCCATAGACCCCATTATTAATATTGCACGATTTTGTACAACACAGTGTTGCATAGGAACACAGTTATTGCGTTATTGGAGAACAACCTGGAATGATAGCTGATTTTCTATCTTCACACCATACTCCTGCTCTCTCCTTATCCCTTTAGTTTCCAGAAATCCTTATTTATATTCAGCCCCTTGACTTCCACAGCCTGATCTGGGAGAGAGTACCCCTGGTTCGCCAGTCTCCGAGTGCAGCCATTTATTCTCATCTCAATGCAAAGTGGCCAGTCTGTACCTAATATTGTGGCCCCTTGTTTTAGACGTCCCAGCCAGGGGGATTACCATCCCTGCTTCTACTCTGCCTCGCACCTGTCAGAGTGTTATATATTTCACTGAGATTTCCACTCATTTTCCTAAACCCCATTGAATACAGGTCCAGTTGCCCCAAATTCTGCTCCCACAACACTCTGTCATTCCAGAGATCAGTCTGGTCATCCTTTGTTACTCTCCTTCAATGTCAGGTTGGTCGTCTGTTAGAAAAGGAGACCAAAACTGCACACAATACTGCACAATGTTCGAGATGGGGTCTCACCAAGGCCCTGTACAGCTGCAGTAAGATACATTTACTCCTGTACTCAAATCCCCCTGAAATGAAGGTGAATACAGCATTTATCTTCCTTTCTGCTTTCTACTCCTGCAATATTGCTTTAAGTGATTGGTGTACAGGGAGATCCAGATGCCTTTCAAAGTTACAGTTCCCCACGTGCTGGGCCTACATACAATGGTCAGCGTGCTAATGCCATCCCCAGTATTGACTTCTGGCTTCAGAACTCACTGCCACACATGGACTTGGAGGGCTACGCAGAAATAAACAAAAATGCAGCTCAAGTTCATTTATAGTGCAACATTTTTCAACCAATCCTTTTTCAGCCAGTCCATTGTTCCCATCAAAGTACACAACATCTCATCTCCCCCATTACTCTCCACCTGCCACGTGTTTGCCCAGTCACTCCACTTGTCTCAATCAGCTCGGAACTTTATTACATCCTGTCAGAAGACTTGGGGATATTGCATTTTCGCCCTTCACCCATAGGTATGATAGCTGGGAATAGCTGGAGCCCAAGACACGATCCTTACAATATCCTCCAAGCCTTCATTTAAAAATAAAACATTGTTTTATTCCTACTCACTGTTTCCTGCCATCTCTCCCATTCTAAATCTATGACCATGTATTCGCCCGAGTCCCATAGGATTCGAATTTGCACAATAGGCTTGGGGCTTTATCAAAAAATCATTCTGATAATCCACTCGCATGGCATTGATACCTCCTACATAATTTTACTAAAAGCCACTTTCTCAAAAATGATTCCCATTTCATAAATCTCTGTTGACTTTGTCTATGCCCATTAATTTCAGTCCAATACATTCTCTAAACTGTTTAGTTGCTTTTTTCATTCCATCCCCTTTTTCTCACAAGACTAAAGTTCCCTAGTATTGCTAGGAAGTTTTCTTTTTTGATTTGTTTTCTTCTGTAAAGGCATAACTAAAATATTTGCTCCATAGTTCTGCTATTTCCCGGTCCTCAATTATCTGGTGTCAGACTTTAAGAAATCTGCAACTTTTTTCTCTTAATTTTGCCATTGACATATTTCCAGAAAATATTACAAGTTCTCTCTTATCAACTTTGTTTAGATATTCTTCAGAAACCCATCAATCCCTACCTTAAGCTACTCAATGATTGACCTTCCACAGCCATAGAATCACAGAAGCACAGACTCTGTACTACCAGAAATACAGCACAGTCTACATTTGGCCCACTTTCCGACACAAGACCTTAGCCGTGAATCTTAAAGCATTTGAAGTTCACAACCGTGTCGGTTCTAATGGTGTGAGGTTACCATGACAACTCCACTCTCAAGAGGTGCATTCTAGACCCCAACACCCTCTGGTTGAAAAACAATTATCAAATCCTCAATAAACCGCAAAGCCTTCACGTTAAAAGTGTGGCTCTTTGAGTAAAATCAACAGCTGCTGTTTATCCACCCTGTCCATGTACCTCGTAATCCTATCCTTCTGAATCACGGGCTCTCAGCTCTCTCTCCTCCAAAGTCAAAACCTGAGCTTATCCAGCCTCTCTCCATGGCCGATATGCTCCATCACGGGGAACATCCTGGTGAATCTGCTTTGCACCCCCTCTACTACAATCACATCCTTCCTGTAATGTTGTTCCCAGACCTACACACAGTAATCAAACTTGCCCTCACCAAAGTTCGGCATAGTTCTTATAATCTATGCCTCGATTAATAAAGGCTATGTTTACATTCCCCTAGCCTTTCCCAGATTGTGTATTAACCTGTGCAGTCACATTCAGCGATGTGTGGAGAAGCACCCTCTGAGCTTTCTAGTGTGCTGCCATTCATTGAGTACTCCCCTGACTGGTTCCTTCTTCCAATGTGCATCACCTCATAGTTATCAGGGTTACATTCCATCTGCCATTGATTCACCCATCTGACCATTCCATCAGTATCTACCAGTAACATAAGGCCTTCCTCCTCACTGCCAACCACCCGGCCAATCTTTGTATCAAATACAAGCTTATTTATTACACACCCCACACCTCGTCCATATTCACAGCTGCATCATTTATGAATACCACAAGTAATAAGGATAAAAATCTCTCAACATCAGTTACATCACGTGCTTGTGCACGGTGATGAAGAAGCAGCGTTTCGAAAGCTAGTGCTGCCGAATAAACCTGGTAGACTATGGTCTGGTGTTATGCTATTTTTAGATTTGTCCACCGCAGCCCAACACTAGCACCTCCGAATCACAAATAATAACGGACCCAGCACTGATGCCCGTGGTATAGCATTGGACACTAGCCTCCAGTCACACAAACAGCCTTCTACCATTCCCCTCTTTGTTCTACTACGAAAGTTGATTTACATGCAACTTGGCAAGTCACTAATGAGTCCTACGTGTTCACTGGTTATTCTGTTCCACTTGACACACTTGCAGTTTATTAGGGATTCTCCGTGATCTTGTCCTGCCTTGCCCCTGTGTTAGTCATTCCCCTCCACGCGCAGAATTTCCTCCTTATTGCATTCTTGAATGGATTGTCCATCCTGTCATTATTTGCCTTGAATGTGGATTGGACAGCCTGATAAATTTCCTGGTAATTTGCAACTTGCCGTATGTTTTGTGAGTTTTATAAAGTTCACAGTGACCCACCGCTGATTCGTAGAAACTCTAGAGATCATAGGCAATCTCGCCATCTGAGGGATTTATCTGGATAATGTCGATTACACTTCCTCTGTGTACAGTATATTCTTGTTTCGATTTGGTCACCAAAACTGTTCTCAATACTGCAGGTACAGTCTCACCAACACGCTGTGAAACTGCTTCAACATGTCTTTACATCTATATTCTGACTCCCTCAAAGGAAGGCAATCCAAACTTTAAGTTTCCACTGACATATATTCCTCCAAATACCCTTCACATCATTGCATTTTCGAACACACTGTGTGAGTTCTTATAGAAAGCCTTCTGATAATCTAAAACCTATCCCAATTCTACTGGTACCCCATTATCTATGCTGT
>NW_025194160.1:0-4036 GCF_004010195.1 Chiloscyllium plagiosum | reverse complement strand
AACCTCGGTTGTAGCTAAAGTTCTAGAATCCATCGTTAAGGATAAGATTTCTAAATTCCTGGAAGTGCTGGATTGGATTAGAACAAGTATGGAATTAGTAAGGGGCGGTCGTGCCTGACAAACCTGTTAGAATTCTTTGAACAGGTAACAAGTAGATTAGACCATCTACCTAGACTTCCAAAAGGCATTTGATAAGGTGCCTCACAGGAGGCTGCTGAGTAAGATAAGGGCCCAAGGTGTTCGAGGTGAGCTACTGGTGTGGATTGAGGATTGGCTGTGTGACAGAAGACAGAGAGTTGGGATAAAAGGTTCTTTTTCGGAATGGCAGCTAGTGACAATGGTGTCCCGCAGGGTTCAGTGTTGGGGCCGTATTTATATTAATCATCAGGACGAAGGGACTGGGGGCATTCTGGTGAAGTTTGCCAATGATATGAAGTTCGGTGGACAGGCAGGTAGCACTGAGGTGTTGGCGAGGCTACAGAAAGATTTAGACAGTTTAGGAGAGTGGCCCAAAAAAATGGCTGATGAATTTCAATGTGAGCAAATACAAGGTCTTGCAATTTAGAAAAAAGAACACAGGCATGGACTATTGTTTAAATGGTGAGAAAATTCATAAAGCCAATGTACGAAAGGATCTCTGAGTGCTAGTCCAGGATTCCTGAAAGATTGACTTGCAGGTTGAGTCCATGGTTTAGAAATCAAATGTAATGTTGTAATTTATCTCAAGAGGGTTGGAATGTAAAACCAGTGACATGGTACTGAGACTTTATAAAGCTTTGGTTAGGCCCCATTTAGAACTTTGTGTCTAGTTTTGGGCCCCACACCTCAGGAAGGACATACTGGCACTGGAGCATGTCCAGCACATATTCACATGGATGATCCCTGAAATGGTAGGCCTCACATATGATTAATGGCTGAGGATCCTGGGATTGTATTCATTAGAGTTTAGAAGATTGAGATTAGATTAGATTAGATTCCCCAACAGGCCCAACTCGTCCACATTGACCCTCCGAAGAGTAACCCACCCAGACCCATTCCCCATATTTACCCCTGACTAATGCAGCTAACTCTATGGGCAATTCAGCATTGCCAATTCACATAACCTGCACATCTTTGAGGGAAGATCTAATAGAAACATAGAAGATAATGCATGGCTTAGAAAGGGTGGATGCTGGGAATTTGTTTCTGTCAGGCGTGGATACTAGGACCTGTGGGTCCATTTAGAATGAAAATAAGGAGACATTTCTTCAGCCAGAGAGTGGTGGCCTGTGGAATTCATTGCCATGGAGTGCAGAGGATTCCAGGATGTTAAATGTCTTCAAGGTAAAGATTAATAAATTCATAATCTCGCAAGGAATTAAGGGATATGAGGAGAGTGCAGGTAAGTGGCTGTTGAAATGCCCAACAGCCATGATTGAACGGCGGAGTTGATCAATGGGCCGAATGGCCTTACTTCCACTCCTATTTATTATGGTCTTAAATTCTCCACTGTTCTCAGGACTCTCTAGCCTCACTTTCCATGATTGAGCAATTTTTGTCTCACCTTGAATTCCTGTTATCAGTACTTTTCCTGGCATCAATCCCTCAGGAGTACATATCTCCTCATCCTTCAGCATTACCAACTGAGAAGATCCTGTTTCCCTTAATGTTGTAATCTTCATACCTACTGCTCCTGGCTTATGTGAATAAACTTTACCCTTGCATGTATATTTTTTAAGCAGATCTGGCACTTCATCCTTAATTAATCTCAGATAATTGCTTCAGAGTGTACAAGATATTCAAAGTTCCATTGTGCTTTTTATTACCAGTCGAACAAAGCTTCCAGGCTTGTCTGGTTTTTCTTACATCTGGCTTTCTCCGAGCCCACCAACACTGTGATTTCATGTGGCCCACTTTATTACAAGTGCTTTTTTTTCCGGAGCTTTTTTAACTTCCTTGTCCCCCTCAAGGGTTTTTTATTTAGCCTGTGGTAAGTTTTCCTTACAATCTTCACTGAGATTTACCTTTCCCTTTCCATGTGAGGATTCCTCTTTGCCCCAGTATCTATCCCTCATGGACTAAAACTGATTCTGGAAGCCAAACCGTGTTTTATGGACGAGCTTATAACCATCAGCCCCTTCAGCTGCTAATCTTGCTGTTTTAACTCTCTGCTCTTCCACATGAGTTCACACTACTTCAGGCAGTGAAGTTTTGAATTCCTCCAAAATAATTACGTAAGGGCATCATAGGTTTGCTTGATTTTTTTAAGCTCTTCTCCATTTATTAAAATTACTCTGTTTAATCCTTTCAAATTCAATATAGTTCTGACCAGGATCCCCCCTTAAATTCGTTGTCTATAGGCTTCTGGTACAAGCTCATATACTCTTAAAATGGCTTTTTTCACTTCCTCCTAATCCCCAGATGCCTCCTCTGATAGTGATGCAAATAACTCACCAGCCCAACCTACAAGTTATGTTTGGATCAACAAAATCCACATTGCCACTGGCTATTGCATTTGTTCAGCGACCTTTTCAAATGAGATGAAAAAGGCTTCCACATTCTTCTCATCAAATTCAGCAATGCTTGAACATACTTAAACAGTTTTTCATGAGGCTTCTGACTCCCAGGGGCTTGCTCATCCTCATTCTCTACCTCACTAAGCCGACCCTCAGCCTTTAACTCAAGCCTCTGAAGCTGACTTTCTTTTTAAGTGTCAGTTTTTGAAGTTCAAAAGCTCTCTCTTTTTATTTCTCTGTTCTCTCTTTTTTCCTCTCATCTGCTATTCCTCTTTTTCTTTCTGTTCTGCTGTTCTCTCTTTTTCCTTCTCTTCTGCTTTTAATCATAACTCAAACTGTTTCATTTCTGCTGCCCTTGCCTTATCTTTCACCTCTAACTCAAGCTGCTTCATTTGAAGTTGAATTCTTACCATCTCTATAGATTCTGATGGTTTCTCCAGCCAGTTTAAATGCTGAGCTGCTGTTGTAATTATTTCACCTTTCCTCATAGATGCAGGCATCTCCAATTACAGCTTCTCTGCTAATTCCTGCAGGTTTTGCAAACCTTCCAAAGTCACCGCATCCACCCCCAGAAAACTTTTGGCAACTGAAAGACCTCTGACTAGAGAGTCCTGTCACAAAGCTAATCCTTCTGTCTCTAAAAGCTGGTCCTTGGCTCAAGTATACTCTGTCCCTGATTTTTTTCAGAGGGGTAATAAACCAGGCTGGTGTCCAATCAGACTGGTTTGGTACAGAGATGAAGAGGATTTTGAGAGGCCTTTTGCTCATCTGAGAATGTTTTTCATTGTGTAATTTTGTGAATACATTTTTATCTGGAGCATTGGAAACTGAGGGGTGACCTTGCAGAGGTTTATACAATCATGAGAAGCATGGACAGGACAAAAAGACAAGGTCTTTTCTCTTGGGTAGGAGAGTCCAGATCTTGAGGGCTTTGGTTTAGGATAAGAGGGGGAAAATATAAAATGGACATTGGGGCAACTTTTTCATGCAGTGGGTGGTGGTGTATGGAATGAGCTGCCAGAGGGAAGTGGTGGAGGTTGGTACAATTATAGTATTAAAAAGGCACTGGATGGGTATACGAACAGGAAGGGTTTAGAGGGATATGGGTCAATGTTGACAAATAGGTCTACATAAGGTTAGGGTATCTGATCAACATGGACGAGTTGGACTGAAGGTTCTGTTACTGTGCTGTACATTGCTACGACTCAATGATGCTAAAACCTGGAGAAATGTGTTGTCGCTTGGAATGCATATATTTGTAAGTAAAAAAAACAAATTGAGGATGTGAATATAAAGTTGTACCTGGCAAATTTTAGTCAGACCTTAGACGCAATGTGCTGAAGGGCCTGTTTTTGAGCTGGAGATCTTGATGACTCGAGGTGAATCAGAACAAAATATGATCAAATGTCATTCAGTTGGACTTTTTTAGCAAACAGAATCCAATTCATTAAAGGGGAGTAAGCATCTGGATATGCCATTGATTTTAAAAATATCAGAACATTGGGGTCGTGCAGGAAGATGGCTATTTTGATAACATTCTC
>NW_025194159.1:0-4036 GCF_004010195.1 Chiloscyllium plagiosum | reverse complement strand
CAAATGTTGAAGACAGAGTGTTCATTAATCCTGCGGCCATGTGCTAGTCAATGCTGTGTGTGAATAATCTTGTGCCCTGTGAATGGTCAATACTGTGTGGGAATAATCTGTGGCTTGTGCATGGTCAATACTGTTGTGAATAATCTTGTGGCCGGAGGCTGGTTAATACAGTATGCGAATAATCTTGTGGTCTGATGATGGTCAATACTGAATAATCCTGTGCCGTGAGGATGTTCAATATTGTGTGTGAATAAACCTGTGGCCTGTGACGGTCAATGCTGTGTGTGAATTATCCTTAGACAGTGAATGGTCAATAACACGTGTGAATAATCCTCTGACCCGTGAATGGTCAATACTGTGTGTGAATAACCCTTGGCCTGAGGATAGTCAGTACTGTGTGTGAGCAATCCTGTGGCCTGAGAATGGTCAAACCTATGTGCGATTAATCCTGTTGACTAGGGTTATTCAATGCTCTGTGTGAATAATCCTGTGGACTGTTAACAGTCTATGCTGTGTGTGAATAATGCTGTGGACTGTGAATGGTGAATACTGTGTGCGGATAATACTGCGGCACGAGGCTGGTCAATATTATTTGTGAACACTCCTGTGGCCTGAGGATGGCCAGCACTCTGTGGGAATTATCCCATGGCCTGAGGATGGTCACTTCTGTATGGGAATAATCCTTTGGTCTGAGGAAGGTCAAAACTGTGTGTGAATAATCCTGTGCATAGTGAATGCTGAATTCTGTGTGTGAATAACCCGTGGATGGTCATTACTGTGTGTGAACAATCCTGTGACCTGACGGTAGTGAGTACTGTCTGTGAATAATCCTGCAGCCTGAGGGTGATCAATACACTGTGTGAACAATCCTGTGGCCTGAGAATGGTCAAAAATGTGTATGAATGAAACTGAGACCTGTAAATGGTCAAGACAATGTGTTCATTAATCCTGTGGCCTAATGGTGGTCAATACTGTGTTTGAGTATTCCTGTGACCTGAGAATGTTTAATTTTTTTTTTAGTATCCCTGTGTACTGAGGATGGTCAATAATGTGTGTAAATAATCCTGGGGAACTATGAATGCTCAATACTGTGTGGGAATAATCTTGTGGCCTGAGAATGGTCAATGCTGTGTGTGAATAATCCTGTGGCCTGATGATGGTCAATACCTTGTGAAAATAATCCCGTGGCCTGAGGATTGTCAATACTGTGTGTGAAAAATCCTGTGGCTTGAGGTAGTCAATACTGTATATGAATAATCCTGTGTCCTGATAATGGTCAATACAGTGTGTGAATAATCCTGGTACCTGAGGATGGTCAATACTTTGCATGAATAATCCATGGCCTGAGGATGGTCAATCCTGTGTGGGAACAATCCTGTGACCTGTAAATGATCAAGACAAAGTGTTCATTAATCCTGTGCCGTGTGCTAGTCAATACTGTGTGTGAATAATCCTGTGCCCTGTGAATGATCAATACTGTGTGTGAATATTGCTGTGGCCTGATAATCGTCAATACTGCTTGGAAATAATCCTGTGACGTGTAAATGATCAAGACAGTGTGTTCATTAATGATGTGGCCGAATGGTGGTCAATACTGTGTGTGAATAATCCTGTGGACTGAGAATGGTCAATACTGTGTGGGAATAACCGTTGGGCCAAAGGATCGTCAATCCTGTGTGTGTTAAATATCCTGCTGCAAGAGGGTGTTCAATACAGTGAGTGAATAATCCTGTGGCCTGAGAATGGTCCATACAGTGTGTGAATAATTCTGTGGCCTGAGAATGGTAATTCATGTATGGGAATAATCCTGTGGCCTGAGATTGATCAATGCTGTGTGGGAATAATCCTGTGGCCTGAGGATGTTCAATACCTTGTGTGAATAATCTTGTGGCCTGATTATGGTCAATACTGTGTGAGAATAATCATGTACCCTGTGAATGGTCAAGACAGTGTGTTCGTTAATCCTGTGTCCGTATGCTGGTCAATACTGTGTGTGAATAATCCTGTGGCCTGAGAATCATCAATACTGTGTGGGAATAATCCTGTGATCTGTAAATGGCCCAGATAGTGTGTTCATTAACCCTGTGGCTGTATGCTGGTCAATACTGTGTGGGAATAATCCTGCTGGCTGAGAATATTGAATATTGTGTGTGAATACTCCTGTGGGCTGAGTTTGGTCAATACAGTGTGTGAATGATACTGTGGCCTGAGCATGATCAATACTGTGTGTGATAATCCTTTGGCCTGTGAATGGTCAATACTGTGTGTGACTAATCCTTGGCATGAGCATGATCAATACTATGTGTGAACAATCCTGTGGCTGTGAATGGTCAATACTGTGTCAGAATAATCCTGTGGTTTAAGGATGTTCAATACGGTGTGGGAATAATCCTGTGACCTGTTAATTGGTAAAGAGAATGTGTTCATTAATCCTGTGGCCTCGGGTTGATCAATGCAGTGTGTGAATGACCTTATGGCCTTAGGATGATCAATACTGTGTGCGAATAATCCTCTGGCCTGTGAATGGTCAATACTGTGCGAGGATGATCAATACTGTGTGTGAGTAATCCTGTGGACGGAGGATGGTCAATACTGTGTGGGAATAATCCTGTGGCCTGAGGATGGTAAAACTGTGTGGTAATAATCCTGTGACCTGTAAATGATCAAGACAGTGTGCGTATTAATCCTGTGGCCGTCGGCTGGTCTGTACTTTGTGAATAATCCTGCTGGCTGAGGCTATTGAATATTGTGTGTGAATACTCCTGTGTCCTGAGGTTGGTCAATACAGTGTGTGAATAATATTCTGGCATGTGAATGGTCATTACTGTGTGTGACTATACCTTGGCCTGAGTATGATCAATACTTTGTGTGAATGATTCTGTGGCCTGAGCATGGTCAATAGAGTGTCAGAATAATCCTGTGTCTTCAGGATGTTTAATACAGCATGTGCATAATCCTCTGGGCTGAGAAAGGTCAATAATGTGTGTGAATAATCCTGTGGCCGTATGCTGGTCAATACTGTGTGTGAGTAATCCCGTGGACTGAGGATGGTCAGTAGAGTGTGTGAATAATTCTGTGCACTGTGAATGCTCAATACGTCGTGTGAATAATCCCGAGGCTTGAACATGGTCACTACTGTGTGGGAATAATCCTGTGGCCTGAGGTTGGTCAATACAGTTTGTGTATAATCCTGTGGGCGAGGATGATCAATACGGTGTGTGGTTAATCCTGTGGACTGAGAATGATCAACACTGTGACTGAGTAATCCTGTGGAATGAGGGTGGTGAGTATTGTGTGAGAATAATCCTTTGGAATGTGAATGGTCAATACAGTGTGTGAATAATCCTGTGCACTCTGAATCACCAATACTGTGTGTGAATAACTTTTGCCTGAGGATGGTCAATGCTGGGTGTGAATAATCCTGTGGCCAGAGAATGGTCAATACTGTCTGGGAATAATCCTGTGACCTGCAAATGGTCAATACAGTTTGTTCATTAATCCTGTGTCCGTATGCTAGTCAATACTGTGTGGTAATAATCCTGTCGGCTGAGAATGTTGAATATTGTGTGCGAGTACTCGTGTGGCCTGAGGATGGTCAATACGTGTGAATAATTCTGTGACCTGTGAATCATCAATACTGTGTGAGATTAACCATTTATCTAAGGATTGTCAATACTGTGTGTGAATGATAATGTGGCCTGTGGGTGGTAAATGCTGTGTGTTAATAATCCAGTGGCCTGTGGATGGTCAATACTATGTGTTAATAATCTGTGACCTGTGCAATGTCAATATTGTTTGCAAATAATACTGTGGCCTGTGAATGGCCAAGACTGTGTGTGAACAATCTTGTGATTTGAGAATGGTCAATATTGTGTGTGAATAATCCTGCGGCCTGTGAATCATCAATACTGTGTGTGTGAATAATCCTGCGGCCTGTGAATCATCAATACTGTGTGTGAATAACCCTTGGCTGAGAGTGGTCAATACTGTGTGAAAATAATCTTGTTGCCTGAGGATGATCAGTACTGTGTGGGAA
>NW_025194158.1:0-4036 GCF_004010195.1 Chiloscyllium plagiosum | reverse complement strand
TGAGTGAGGTCAGTGTGGATTTGAGTGAGCTCAGTGTGGATTTGTGTGAGGTCAGTTCGGATTTGAGTGAGCTCAGTGTGGATTTGTGTGAGGTCAGTTCGGATTTGAGTGAGGTCAGTGTGGATTTGTGTGAGGTCAGGTCGGATTTGAGTGAGGTCAGTGTGGATTTGAGTGAGCTCAGTGCAGATTTGAGTGAGGTCAGTGTGGATTTGAGTGAGCTCAGTGCAGATTTGAGTGAGTTCCCTGTGGATTTGTATGAGCTCAGGGTGGATTTGAGTGAGGTCAGTGTGGATTTGAGTGAGGTCAGTGTGGATTTGAATGAGGTCAGTTCGGATTTGAGTGAGGTCAGTGCGGATTTGTGTGGGGTCAGTTCGGATTTGAATGAGGTCAGTGTGGATTTGAATGAGGTCAGTTCGGATTTGAGTGAGGTCAGTGCGGATTTGTGTGGGGTCAGTTCGGATTTGAATGAGGTCAGTGTGGATTTGAATGATGTCAGTGCGGATTTGCATGAGGTCAGTGCGGATTTGAGAGAGGTCAGCGCGGATGTGAGAGTGGTCAGTGTGGATTTGTGTGTGGTCTGTGCAGATTTGAGTGAGGTCAGTGTGTATTTAAGTGAGGTCAGTGTGGATTTGAGTGAGGTCAGTGCGTGTTTGAGAGTGGTCAGTGTGGATTTGTGTGAGCTCAGTGCGAATTAGACTGAGCTCAGTGCGGATTTGAGTGATCTCAGTGCGGATTTGAGTGAAGTCATTGTGGACTTGAGTGAGCTCAGCGTGGATTTGAGTGAGGTCAGCGTGGATTTGAGTGAGGTCAGCGTGGATTTGTGTGAGGTCAGTGCAGATTTGACTGAGCTCAGTGCGGATTTGACTGAGCTCAGTACGGATTTGACTGAGCTCAGTGCGGATTTGAGTGAGGTCAGTGCGGATTTGATTAGATTCCCTACAGTGTGAAAACAGGCCCTTCGACCCAACAAGTCCACACCGACCCGCCGAAGCATAACCCACCCAGACCCATTCCCCTACATTTTCCCCTTCACCTAACACTATGGGCAAAATTAGACAGAGCAGATTTCAGACTGAGCTGAGGAGGAACGGTGGGCGGCATCGTGGCACAGTGGTTAGCACTGCTGCCTCGCAGCGCCAGACACCCGGGTTCAACTCCCGCCTCAGGCGACTCTCTGTGTGGAGTCGCCTATGGGCAATTTAGCATGGCCAATTCACCTAACCTGCACATCTTTGGACTGTGGGAGGAAACCGGACCACCCGGAGGAAACCCACGCAGACACAGGGAGAATGTGCAAACCCCACACAGACAGTCACCCGAGGCTGGAATTGAACCTGGGTCCCTGGTGCTGTGAGGCAGCAATGCTAACCACTGAGCCACAATGCCCCCCTCATGTCTGACCCTGATCCTTTGCGTACGCTCTATCATATTAGTTCCTCTGGAAGCTCTCATCTCCTCCATTGAGCTCCCCTTGTTGCATTGGACCCACACAAACAAAAGGAAACCTGGTTAGGAGCCAATCAGAATGCTGTTGTGAAGCAGTTTTTCTCTAGTTCATGCTGTTGTCTTTTCTCTCCCTGTTTCAGAGGAAGGCAACATTGAATCCAACTCCCAATATGCATCAGTAAACATAACTTTCAAAACCAGCTTCTGAATAGTGTCCTTGGTTTGACGCGGCATCTTCCTGTTTAAATTCACAGGAATTATGAAAGGAAGGTCTCTCAAGTGGATATGAATTTCTGTTGCCAACAGAACTGTAACAGAAACACAAAAATTTCTCCACACCAAAGGATCTTCAGGGGCAGGAGAGGGATCAATTCTTGAAGAGGCAGTTGGATGTCAGAGTGTATAACACAGTGACTGAGACCAGAGCAAAGTCTGTTCACTGACAGGGTGAGCCCAGACCCACCCTAACCCCTCCCTTATTCACATCCCCCATTTCCCCATCCCCACGTGGACAGTCAGAGTAAATTGTCACATTCTCAGCAAGTTGAGCTACTCGGGATTAGAATCCAAACTGAGAGGTTCGGGACCCCAGCACCAAGCCCCTGTTTTTCTCAGTCACAACAGACACTTTGAATAATGGAAGAATTCCCCTCATTGTACAGGGGGCTACCCTGCAGCATATAGACAGCCCACCACAGCACCAACACTCTGTGTGTACTGACCCGAACCCCCTCAGGCTGTGTTCCAGTGACTCCTGTTGCCTCCAGAAAAGGATTGTTTAAACTTTTCACATGTCTCAGCTTTTTTTCAGCTGGTTACACCAGTTTCTACAAACAAAGAGCTTCTTGGAAAAGCCTGAAGTTGTACAAGGTTGGCTGTTTCTCTCATGTTATCAACTCAAGCAAGACAGTGCAAGTCACAGGCTAATCTCGATGTTGTGTTGATGAGACAAATTGTTTGAGGATTAATCCTTCCCAGTAAGGGATGCATGAAATCCCTGAGGTGATTGTAGTGTTTGTTGATCTCATCCAACATGTCAATACACACAGATTATCATTGGCACAGGCTGTGGATTATCCCATCAAAGTGTGTTGTGGTGGGTCCTCACAGTCCAGCAGCATGGACTGTGAGAAACCAAGCTCACTGTTCAATAATTTCAATCCGAGTCAAATCCTGAAGCAGTCTTTATTCATACGGTCTTGCAAGCCCGGGTGACCACAAAGTAGGCACCCCGATCGGGGGTTACATTCCAATGTATACAGTTCAGTTGAGTCTCTCGGTACTCCTCTTTTACCTCATACATGATAGTTGTATTGCTCTGTGCAATTGCTAATCCAATCGGTTTACCACATCTGTCTGTGGCCTGTTGTTGGCGTGTAACCACCCCCCTTGGTAGCTGAGTCTTATTACTGTTGCTGACACAACACTGGGTCTTATTTGGTTATCTTGTTCACACTAACTCCCTATGTGCATGACAATTGCAACTGTCATGTCAATATATCTGTTTCTACCGGGTGACCATCTCCCTTTTCGGTTAGTTATTTCTTGGTATACACCCACGTGATTCCACCTTGCGAGTTTTGCAGAAGCAAGATACAGCTACTTGTAACTCTTTGTACAAGCATATCTAGGTTAACATATACACCCCCCCCCCCTCCCCCCCACCCCTCCCCATGACTCTGCCTTGTGATTTTTGCAGAAACATCAAACTTCACAAGCGCTTCTCACAGACTGTTCAAACTGGGTGTCCCTCAGCTCGACACCGACTGCAGCAGGTCACAAAGACAGCTCAGCACCAACTACTCCAGGGCAGCTTTCAAAGTTCCTTCCCAGCACGTGGGCTTCACTGGCTGGGCCCAGCATTTATTACCCATCGCTAGATGCCCCTTGAGAAGGTGGGGGTGAGCTGCCTTCTTCAACCGCTACTGTCCATGTGCTGTGGGTGGACCCACAATGCCCTTAGGGAGGGAATTCCAGGATTCTGACCCAGAGATAGTGAAGGAACTGAGGTACATATCCCTGTCAGGATGGTGAGTGGCTCAGAGGGGAACTTGCAGGGGATGGTGTTCCCGTGTATCTGCTGCCCTTGTCTGCTGCACACTGCTGTACTCCCTCAGCACTGACCCTCTGAGAGTGAGGCACTCCCTCAGCACTGACCATCCGACAGTGCGGCATCCCTCAGCACGGACCCTCTGACAGTTCGGCACTCCCTCAGCACTGACCCTCTGAGAGTGAGGCACTCCCTCAGCACTGACCATCCGACAGTGCGGCACTCCCTCAGCACGGATCCTCTGACAGTGCGGCACTCCCTCAGCACTGACCCTCTGACAGTGCAGCACTCCCTCAGCACTGACACTCCGAGAGTGAGGCACTCCCTCAGCACTGACACTCCGACAGTGCGGCACTCCCTCAGCACTGACCCTCTGACAGTGCGGCACTCCCTTCGTTCTGACCCTCCGACAGTGCGGCACGCCCTCAGCACTGACCATCCGACAGTGCGGCACTCCCTCAGCACTGACCCTCTGACAGTGTGGCACTCCCTCTGCATTGATCCTCTGACAGTGCGGCACTCCCTAAGCACTGACCCTCT
>NW_025194157.1:0-4036 GCF_004010195.1 Chiloscyllium plagiosum | reverse complement strand
CCATAGTGTCCGGGGATGTGCAGGTTAGGGTGGGTTGACCGTGGGAAATTGCCCCATAGTGCCCAGGGATGTGCAGGTTAGTTGACAAAATGTAGGGCAATAGGGAAGCCAATGGGTCTGGGTGGTTTAATGTTTGGAGGGTCGGTGTGTATTTGTTGGGCCGAAGAGTGTGTTTGGACACTGTCGGGATTCTATCCGTGAGATTGTTTGTAAAGCTCCCTGTACACAATCCGTGAAACACTCCCAGGGGCAGGGGCAGCACGGGGTTAGATACAGAGTCTTGCTGCTGGTTTTTCCGGGCTGTCTCTGGGTCATTGGGCCTGAGTGTCCGTGTGCAGTGTGTCGTTGTGAGTGACTGTCACTGTACTGTTGCATTTCAGAGGAGTTTACCGGCCATCCACCAATGGCTGGAGCTGAGGAAGGTGGAGGCCCGAGCCCGTGTCGAGGAGGCAGCCGGAGGGAGTGAAAAAGACCCTGAGCTTCCCGAGGGAGAGGTGGGATGTTCCCGCTGTCCGCCCGCAGCCCCCCTGCAGATTCCGGACGGTGTGACCCTACTTGTGAAGCCCAGGCTCGGTCACCTGACCAAGAGGGAGTTACGCAGGTGTAAACGCCGGCCATCCGCCACCAAACCCGTCCTCATCCACCCGGCCGTGAAGAGGACCCCCTGCAAACAGCCGGGACCCCTGCTCCCCCCTCAGCCTGGGGCCCGACCTCCACCCCGCCTCATCCAACCCGCCCCCTCGGTGCCCTTTCCCCCGCAGCCTCAGGCCGTGCCCACCCTGGCACCGGCTCGCCCTTGCCCCTCTCCCCGGCTGTGCGGGGGCTCCTCCGGCCGTAAACCGCGAGGGAGGAGGCCGGGGAGAGGGGAGGGCAGGGGCAGGAGGGGTGGGCCCCGACCCGCTATCGTCCCGGTAACTGTCCAGCAGGCGCCGGTCATCCTGACGGTCCCGGCCGGGGTGAAGCTGCTGAGCCTGCCGGCCGCGGGCAGCGTGCTGGACGTGGCGTCCGGCCACACCTTGCGGCTTGCCACCATGATCGTCAGCCAGCCCGCCTTCACCTGCCCCCTGCCCCGTCCCCCGGCCAGCGGTGACGGGGAACCGGGGAGCGGCGCCTGTTCCACCCTCCGCGCCGAGGCCGGGCAGAGAGAGGAGCCGGCAGTGAAGGTGGGCTGCCCGGGACCCCAGCTGGTAAACGGGGCTCTCGGCTCCGTGCCCGACCAGCCGGCGGTGAAAACTGAGCCAGCTGAAGGTACGGACCCCGGCAATCCCCAGGAATCCGCAGTCCCGGAGCAGCCCCCGCCTCAGTGCCCGGGACCCCAGCTGGTAAACGGGGCTCTCGGCTCCGTGCCCGACCAGCCGGCGGTGAAAACTGAGCCAGCTGAAGGTACGGATCCCGGCAATCCCCAGGAATCCGCAGTCCCGGAGCAGCCCCTGCCTCAGGTACCTCTTGCTCCAGATAGCCCCCCTCGTGATCAGGGAGCCCCCGGCACCAGCGATAAGCAGCAGGTCCTGCTGAGGCTCGGTGAGGAGCTGGACGTGGGCAGCCCCCTGGAGAGTGTGAGCCGGCAGCCCCCTGTCCCGGAGAAAGCTGAGCCAGGCGCAGCCGAGGCCTCTCCCGGAGAGGAGAGGTGTCAGGAGCTCCTGGAGACGTCCCGGGATGGTACCGAGGACACAGCCCCCAGTCCCGAGGATCTGAAATCTCTCCTGGACAAAGTGGATAAGGATGGCCCAGAGGAGGAAGAGGAAGATGATGATTTCGATGACCTGACGGAGGACGAGGAGGTTTTGTCTTCAGCCTCTGAGGAGTCAGCACTCTCTGTCCCTGAGCTCCAGGTGAGAGGTCAGGGAGGCAGGGGGCGCCTGTCCGCCCGCCTGTACGCCTGTCCGCCCGCCTGTACGCCTGTCCGCCCGCCCGCCTGTCCGCCCGCCCGCCCGCCCGCCCGTCTCTCCATCTCTCCACCCGCCCCCCGTCTCTCCGCCTGCCCGCCCGCCCACCTGTCCGCCCACCCGCCCACCTGTCCGCCCGCCCGCCAGTCCGCCCGCCCGTCTCTCCATCTCTCCACCCGCCCCCCGTCTCTCCGCCCGCCCGCCTCTCCGCCCGCCTCTCCGCCCGCCCTCCAGCCTGTTTGGCCCACCTGCCATATCTGCTACTGATTGCTATCCCGCTGAATCCCTTTACAATCTCCTACACTATCCACAACTCCCCTGATCTGTGGATGGTCTGCAAACCTACTAACCCACCCATTGACATTTCCATCCAATCATTTATATATGCATGTACCTCACAGCAGAGGTCCCAGTACGGATCCCTGGGGAGTACCACTCGTGACAGACCTCCAGACTGCAGTACACCCTTCCACCTATGCCCTCTTCCTTTTTCGTGCCAGCCAATTCTGAATCCATGCTGCCAAGTCACCGTGGATCCCACACACCTTAATCTTCTGGATGTGCCTACCATGAGCGGTCTAGTCGAAGGCCGAACTAAAAATTCGTATAGCCCACATCCAGTGGTGTCCCCTCATCGATCACCTTCATCACCTCCTCGAGAAATTCTACCAAGCTAATAAGACATGACCTGTCCTGCACAAAGCCGTGCTGACTGTCCCTAATTAGGCTATGTTTTTCCAAAGGTGTGTAAATCCTATCTGTAAAACTTCTCTCAGTAGCTTCCCAACCACCGATGTGAGCCTCACTGGTCTATAGTGTCCTCGATTATCCCTATTTCCCTCCTTGAACAGAGGAACACCATTAGCTACATTCCTGTACTCAGGGATATCTCCAGTGGCTAATGAGGATACAAAGATCTTGGTCAAAGCGCCAGCAATCTCCTCTCTTGCCTCTCTCAATAACCTGGAGTAGATACCATTGGGCCCTGGGGACTTATCCACCTTAATGTTCTTCAAGAGGCCCCAACACCACTTCTTCCTTGATCTGAAAATGGTGCAGTATGTTGGCATGCTCCCCACAAATCCCACCAGCCTCTATATCCCCCTGTCCTGGGTGAAAACTGACACACAATACTCATTGAGGACCTCACTCACTTCCAAGCATGAGTTCCCTCCTTTATGCTTCCGTGGTTCTCCCTTCTCCCTTGGTCTCCTCTCGTGTTTCATGTACCGACAGAATGCCTGGGGATTCTCTTTCACCCTTCCTGCCAAGGCCATTTCATAGCCCCTCCTCGCACTCCCAATTTCCTGCTTTCTTTATATTCCTCACGGGCCCTGTCCGATTTTAGCTTCCTGAACCCTACACATGCCTCGATCCTGTCTGATCCTGCGCTTTCCTCCTTAATACCTTCAATATTTAGAAATCTCTGTGCAGCTGGAAGATGTCACATTGGGCGGTGGGGGGGGTCAAAAAGTTCTGGCTTGCACTCGAGACCCTTCGGCCCACCCAGTCCGTGCCGACCCTAACCCCAAACTAAACCAGGCCCACCTGCCAGCTCCAGACCCATATCCTTCCGATCCCTTTCCTCTTCACGGGCTTATTCAAATGTCTTTTAATCATTGTAACTGTCCCCACATCCACTACTTCCTCAGAGAGTTCATTCCACACACAAACCACTGTCTGGGCAAAAGAAGGATTTGCCCCCATGTCATTTTTAAATCTCTCTCCTCTCCCCTTAAAAATGTGCCCCTTATTCTTAAAAGCCCCCGTCCGAGGGCAAAGGCACCCTCCATTAACCCTATCTAGGCCCCTTGTGATTTTATAAACCTTTCAGCCTCTTACACTCCAGTGAGAGAAATCCCAGCCTGTCCTGAAAACTCCAACCCTCCAAAACCCAGCAACACCCTGGGAAATTGGATCTGCATCTTGGGCTGCTTTGATAATCTCCGACCCACAACAGGGACTGGGTCAGGACTGGGCCCACCAATGTGCCGCATAACCTCAACATGACATCCCGTTCAGTTTGGGGATCCTGGTAGGGGTGGGTGAGCTTCTCTGCTGTTTGTCTGTGACACTGCCATGCACCAGTCTGAGTGTGTGCTGACAGACACTGGCCTCCCTAACTCTGGAGGAGGGGTTGGTGTGGGTGA
>NW_025194156.1:3864-4035 GCF_004010195.1 Chiloscyllium plagiosum | reverse complement strand
CAACCACAGAATCATCCCTCTCGATGGTGCAACATCCTCCTCACTAACATCTAGTTTTTGGTGCCAAAATGTGGAGAGCTGTACCTCAGACTAGTCAAGAAGCAGCCTGACATAGTCATATTCACGGAATCATCCCTTACAGACAATGACCAGACACCACCATCACCATCC
>NW_025194156.1:0-3797 GCF_004010195.1 Chiloscyllium plagiosum | reverse complement strand
CTTCAATTTCTCCTAAAATCTCTGGATATGTCCACAGACCAGACAGAGGTGGTGGCACAGTGGTGTTCAGACAGGGAGGATTCGCCCTGGGAGTCTCATGGCTCCTGCTGATTACCACGTCCCGTCCTCCCTTGGCTGATGGATCAGTTCTCCTTTGTGTTGAACAACATTTGGAGGAAGCATTGAGGCAACAAAATGGTGTCAAACGTACTCTGGGTACAGGATTTCAATGTCCACAATCGAGACTAGCTCTGCAACTGAATTACTGACTGAGCTGGCCAGGTCCTCAAGGACATAGCTGCTCAACTGAGTCTGCAGCGGGTGGTGAGGGAACCAACAAGAGGGAAAAAAAACATACTTGATCTCATTGTTATGAATTGACCAGCTGCAGATACGTCTGGCCATGACAGTTATCGGTAAGAACGACCATCACATGTTCCTTTTGGAGACAATGCCTTGCCTTAAAGTTGAGAAAACCTCCACTGTGTTGAGTGACACTATCACCGTTCTAAATGGGACAGACTTCAAAGAGATGTAGGATCTCAAACAGGGTATCTATGGAGGTACTGTGAGACATAAACAGCAGCAGAACTGTACTCCAGCACAATCTGTAGTCTCATGGGGTTGTAAATCCTGCTCTCACCCATCACAATGGACAGTAAAGGAGGGCATGCCATGAGCAGCACCAGGCAGACTTAAAACTGAAGTGCTAATCTGGTGAAGCTATCAAACAGAATTACCTGCATATCAAACAGCATCAGCCGCAAGCAACAGAGCTAAGTGATCCAACATCCAATGGAACAGATCGGAGCTCTGCAGTTCTGCCACACCCAGTTGTGAACGGTGATGGACAACTAAACATTTCACTGATGGAAGCATCACAGATATTCCCACCCTTACTGATGGAGGGGCCTCACACATCCATGCACCAGATAAGATGACAGCATTTGCAGCAATCTGCATCCAGAAGTGCAAAGTGGGATGATCCATCTCAGCCTTCTCCAGTGGTTTCCAACATCACAGATGTGAATTTTAAGCCAGTTCGATTCAGTTTGAATAACATCAAGAAATGGTTAAGTAGTGCAAAGGTTACGGGCCCTGCCAATATTCTGGCAATAATACTGATGGCTTGTGCTCCAGAACTTGCCACCCACCAAGCCAAGTACTGCTCCAGCACTGGCATCTACCAAAAATGCGAAACATGGCCCAGGGATGTTCAACATAAAAACACAGGACAATCCAACCCAGGCAATTTCCCTCTATTAGACTGATCAGCAGTAAAGTGATGGAAGATGTCATCACCAGGGCTACCAAGCAGCAGCTGCTCTGCAACAGTCAGCTGAGCGACACTCACTTTAAGCTCCACCAGGGCCACTCAGCTCCCGATTGTGTTACCGCCCTGATTCACAACCTGACAACCAGCTGAATCCCAGAGGTGAGGTGAGGGTGATAGCTCAGTCCCACACCAAGATCACTATTTCTAGCTGATTTCACCCTTGTCTCAGCTCATATACTTTCATCCACATTGTGTTAACTCTAGACTTCATTATCCAAATTCACTCCCTGGCCAGCTTCCCACATTCAACCTCCCTGTAATCTAAAGAACATCTAAATATCTGCTTGTTGATTCATCAAAAGTCTCCTATTCATAAGCAACAACATAGAGTCATAAAGATGTACAGCATGGAAACAGACCCTTCGGTCCAATCCTTCCATGCCAACCAGATATCCCAACCCAATCTAGTCTCAACTGCCAGCATGTGGCCAATATCCCTCAATTTAAATTTCTCACACTTGATTTAATTCCTGGCAGTGATAATCCCTAGCTCCCTGCACCACACACACGCTTTGAGACCTCGACAACCCATTTTCTTTGAGACTGCCAACCATTTGTTAATTCATTACTTCATCTGTGTGGCTGTTTCTACAGTTGCTGAAGCAGCATTATCTGAAATTTGCAACCAAAATCTCACAGGTCTGCTTTCCACCTTCAAGACATCCCTCAAAACCTGCTTTTGGTCACCTGACCCAATATCTCCATCTCTGGCCTTATGTCTAAAGTTCTCAATAGTATTTTTGTGAAATTATAAGCATGATAATAAAAATACAAACTGTTGTTGATTTGACATTATTTTCAAATCATCACTGTTGCTGTTATGAAGAATCTAAAATGCCACTTACCCAACCACATTGAAGGAGCACCTTCACCACACAAACTGCAGCTGTACAAGAAAGTCAAACATCACCCTCTCCACAAGCAACAGGGCTTTGGCATTAATCACTGCTATCTAAAGGGTCTATAAAAGTAATAATACAGTAGCAAACAGACCAAAAATACACCCATGGTTCGAGACTAAGGAAGCTAGATATTGACAAAGTTGCCATGAGGGAGCCCAGAGGTGAATCAGAGCAGTATTGACTGCTATAATCCCAAAGACTGTATACTGGAGAAAGGCTGCACATGCGCCTGGCTGTACCTTGCCCCCTACAAAGATGGCGGTTCCGCACGTGTCCAGTGAATCGTTGTCCCGAATAAAGATGGCGGCGCTCACTCAGACCTGCAGCCGCGCTGAGGCAATTCCCCATTTACTGCAAACACGGGACTGGGACGTTCAAATTTGTATTTTCCGACGTGCACAATTTGTTTGTAAAACCTCTCCGCTCATGGCAATACAGTTTTTCTCCCGTTTCCCTGTTTATTTCTTTCCTTACCGTATCCTTTCTCTCCATAACTTCCCGAGCATTCATTACAGCGACACTGCGCCGCGCGCGAGGGTGATCACATGGTTTACTTTAGCTCCGCCCGACATTCACTTTGATTGGTTGGAGGACCAACATCCCGCTTGGTCATCCAGCCTCGCCCGCCATCCTTTCATTGGTTCGGTGCTGATATCAATCACCCGGAGTCCCTTTGTTGGCGAGAACATGCGCAGTGCGTCCTGCTTTAGCTGATATGTTGGGTAATGTGATGGGAGAGTTTACTGAGGGTAAGAATTCCCTTTGTGTGAGCTCTGCAGTAGATTTCCTTTATTCATGGAGGGAATTGCCTTCCTAGTCATGACTGTATAGCTGTGATTGATGAATCAATACCACCTGAACCAGTACATAAACACCCCATTTTCACAACATCTGAGATCTTAAGCACATTGTATCACGCTCTTCTTTGGAGATATAAAAAACATGAAACAGAGCCTCAAGGAATCGGAGCAGGAGTAGGCAATTCATCCCCTCCAGCTTGTTCCCCCATTCTATCAGACCATGGCTTGGCCAACCCAGAACTCAACACCTCTTTTATGCTTGATCCTCAAAGCCCTCAACTGCCCAATATTTCAAAAATCTATCTGCCCTCTTTTAAAATAATTTGAGATTGAATCATAGATTCCCTAATGTGTGGAAACAGGCCCTTCAGCCCAACAAGCCAGAACAACCCTCCAAAGAGTAACCCCACATTTAACTTTCACAATTGTTTGGGTGAGAAAATTTTAGCCATTCACTGAGAGAAAAAAATCTTTACTTTTTCTAAAATGAATGTTCCCTTATGTAATGTCCCCAGGTTTGAGACTTCACTGGTGCTAGAAGATCTAGTCAACATCTACTCTGTCAAGCTCCTCAGAATCTTGTTTCCATAAGATCACCCCTGCATATCTATTCTTGATAGGTCAACCCTTTCGTCCTCGAAGCACCTAAGTGAATCTGTTTTGAATGGTCTCCGATGTTGATTTATCCTTTATTAAATATGGGAGCTAACATTGTATACAGCACTACAAGTGAGGACTCAGCAATAGCTAGTGTGGTTA
>NW_025194155.1:0-4035 GCF_004010195.1 Chiloscyllium plagiosum | reverse complement strand
AAATTTCTTCCCTGAAATATCTGTTCACAGATTTTTAGATTATTCTCCTGAGTTTTAGATTTTGAGCAGATGGAAATTGTTGCTCACTTCTGAAGTGATTATAATGCGGCCGGCCAGATGGACTCTGTGGAATCTGAGTCCCCTGATTGGGGCTGTTAACCTGGTCCAATCAAGGAGCCCTGGCTGACAGATATAAACAGGAATGCGAGGGGTTCTGCTCACTCTAGGCTCTGAGCGAGCTGGGTCAGTGTCACGTACTATTCATGGGGTCAATGTTAGAAATGAGGAAATGTGTTGTTTTTGTAGATATAGAAAAACCAGAGTATGCGTACAGAAAAAGGGTTACAGCAAGAAAACTATTAACTCAGCAAGTATTTAGGGAAGTTTATCTTTATCTTTAGTGTATAATTGTGGTTAATTAGGTACTAATTTTGGTGCATAATTATTATCGCAAATAAGTTCTTTTAAAATTTTGGTCTCAGCAAAATAGCTGAGATAACTGTAATGCTTGAGCTAGGCAAAAAGAGATATGATTGCATGTTCAAGAATGGAATGTACCACGGAAGTTGTTACAAGATGTTAAACTCGTATCTTGATGTCCTTTTAACAAAATATTCCTTGTGTCAGCACTTACAGAGAGGAGGGTCGCCAACTTGGGGAAGGGGGAAGTAATAAGGGCAGAGCGCAGCTGGGTAGTGGTATGGCACAGTAATAGAGATTGGGTAATTAGGAGTCTGGAGAGATGACCTCACGCAGCTCAAAGGTATAACTGTATACTAACCTGAGTTCTAATTTGCTCATTTGCTTATGCAATTGAAGCCCTTACTTGCAAGTTTGTAATAAATTGTCTTGTTTCCAGATTTGTTGGTCTTGTCTAAAATTTTATTAAGTTTGTTTCTTACAGATTTGGGGGCTCGTCTGGAATCCCAAGCTCCGGTCTCTCGGCATTTTTGGGAAAAACGGAGAAGGCTCACCTCACCGATTTCGGAGGTCTCTTGTTTCCCTCATTGCTGCGGCGGCTTGGACAAGCGAGATCCAGGCAGGGAGACCCTGGAAACAAGGCGGACAGACACGGTGGGTTCGGTCAGGTAACTCTTGTGCACAAGACCCAGGTAAGAAAAGGTCTTAAAGACTATATCTTGGTAACTGGGGTAGGTAGTGGGTTTTTTTTGTTGTCAGTCTTTGCCACGGGACGAGGTGCACTGAGATGCGTTGGTTTGGTTGAGTAACTCTTATGGACTTAAGACTCAGGTAAAGGTAAATTTCGGGCAACCAGGATTGGCAACGGTATTTGCTGCCAGGTTTTGCCACGGGATGAGGTGCGCTGAGACGTAGTGGTTTCGGTCAGGTAACTCTTATGTACACAAGCGATCTAGATTGGCAGCGGTATTTGTTGCCAGTCTTTACCACGTGAGACGTGGGGTTTCGGTCGGGTAACTCTTGTGTACCTAAGACCGGGGTAAAGGTAATTTTCGGGCGACCTAGTTTGGCAACGGTTTTCACTGTTACGTATTGCCGTGGGACGGGGCGCGCTGATATGACCAGGTAACTCTTGTGCACAGACCAAGGTATGGAAATTGACCTTCACGCATTGTCTTGGTGGTTGCATACATACGAGAAGTACGAGGAATTGGCAACATTTATAATAAGGTCTTTAATTGGCTAGATTCTAGATTAATCTAATGAGGAAGGTGTCTACCTGATTCGATCACCCCGCCTTAGCTCGGCTGTTAAGAGGGGAAATCCCCCACATGAAGGTCATGACCCTGAAGTGGGTGTGGAAGAAGGTGATACCGGACCTCAGTAAGGTTAATTAAATTACATAAAGAAACAGCCGAGTATTAAAATAGGAAATAAGAATAGTGGGTTTAAATGTCGAAGGAGACATGTGAGAAAAATGTTAAGAGATTGGAAGTACAATCCTCGGACAAGAGGAAGGGATAAAAATGATAAAATGTCAATGGAAAACAGCCTTAGAGTCAGGAGGAATCAGATTATGCTTCGTGTCAGAAGGGCTAGTAGCTGAAGGGCTACTGAGGGTACACTTCATAACTAACTTATAGCCAGACATCCAGAAAAACATTCAAAACCTAGAGGAGTTGTTGCGGGAAGCTCAAAGTGTTTGTGTCTGTGTGAGAGAGAGAGAGAGATAGAGAGAAAAGGGCTGTACAGCTAGTAGAAAGTGTAACCCTTTGTGATTAAGTTTGAATGCACATTTGTTTGTTGGTGATTGAATGTTCCCTGGAGCTTGAGATCCGGGACTGTTTTGAATCTGATTTCTATTATGGAAATTTTAACATGATTTCTTTTAAGGTTAAGGATTTTGCAGATTATAAAATAAAATGTTAACTCCTGCTCTTTTTACACGTCATGACTGCCTTCCTATTAGTTTCTAACTAATCGCTTTTATCCTTACATAAAAGCGATTTGTGGAGGACAGTTGAAGTCTCGGTTCAACATTAATAAATCAAAAAAAAAATCCTATGATTAAAATCGGTGACCTTGGATTCGGCCATTATTCATGCATTAGAAGTTTTTTTTAAATGACCTGTAGCATTGTAATTGAGCAATGACTGGTCAGGACTACATAAGAAAACTAATTTTGGATTTAAATCAAGGGGCTAAAACTGAGTAATTATAGCGGATTTCAAAGTTGGGAACTGTATGCATTTTACATTTTAAATATTAAACACTGAATAAATGAATTTATAATATATAAATATATATAAATATATATATATATATATATATATACACAAGTAAGATTCCTAAATGTATATTTAAGAACAGACTTTAAAGTTAGACAACCATAAATTGATATTTGAGATTACAGGGAGCAAGAAATATTGCAATATTTCTTTTAAAAATCAAGGTTTAAACAAAACATTGGGTGATGAGGAATGGCCATGAGGTGGCCCTAAAGTGGTTCAGTTGGTTAAATCGGCTCAGCAATTGATCTGGCAACGTAACATGAGAAGCAGAAACAGAAGGCAAAATTAATGATAGCCACAGTTGATGAAGTAATAAAGAAAAGGACAAAACTAAAAGGAGAAGGAAACCGGAATGGTGGTGGGCAGCATGTTGAAAATAAAGGGAGGAGAAGGGATTGGGGAGGAGATGTTAAGGGGTCTGGTGGACAGGAACAAGGATCAACGTGGAAACCCCCACAGGCGGGATGTTATTACTGTGGAAAGACAGGTCACTTTAGGAGAGAGTGTCCAGATCCGAAAAAGGAAGTAAAGGCAGGGCCATTTATGAACCTTGATGAAAAATAGGGGTGTAGGAGTTCCTGCCCCCGGGGACCCACCAGGAACCCTTGATAAATTTAAAGGTGGGACCTTACAAAGAGGACGTAGTTTTCCTGGTCGATACGGGGGCAGCAAGGTCATCCTTAAATTTTAAGCCCAAGGGAGCGGGAACGAAAATGTTAATTGGATTATGGCAACAGTTGTGTGACGAGATGCGCGAAGAATCAGTTTTGTGCTCATGGCAAGATACTGCCACCAAATTGGGGGTTGAATTAACTGCAAATGGTGCTATGGAATCTGTTGAGGTTCTTAAAATTGAACGTGCTCGAGCAAAACAATTACAGAAACAGAATGAGAAGTCACAAGTGACTGGTAAACAAACAGAACTGCGCAATTACAGTTTCTAAAATGATTTAATCACTTATTGTGTTTCCACCCTGAATTATATAATATATACAATTAATCATTAATATTTATAATAAATCAATTGTGTTAGCCTGAATTAATATTAATTGGCAGGATTTCTTCACACATTCTCAGTGACCTGTCATATTGATTCACGGTTAATTTAAAACATGACTGCATTAATTCATTGTTTATCAAAGAATGGAAAACTACATTACTGACGAGAGTGTGTGCAGGCAGTGATAGCAACAGCCTTATTGGTAGAGTCGGAAACTTACTTTAGGGGTGCCTTAATAGTCAGCACCCCACATCAGGTATGGTCAGGAGAAGAAAGGGACATGATTAGAGGAGCTGCTCTGAAGGAATGGGAAAAGAGACATCT
>NW_025194154.1:2308-4035 GCF_004010195.1 Chiloscyllium plagiosum | reverse complement strand
GGGGCTCTTTTCTCTCCCTCGCTATACTTTAGCGCCTGTTGAAACTTGTCAAAATGCTTCTGGAATTTTAAATATCCCCGACCACCAACAGCCTCCCACACCCCTATCAATTCTGCCACTTATGCTCATACCAAAATTTTAATACAACAGTTTTGAAAATATTGTGCTTCTACAAAACCATATTTTTCCCATTGTTCCTAAGCGTCCGGTTATCATTTATTGTCGTATCCTTTATAATACAGTCCAGCATGTTCCCAACTTGCTGTCAGGCTAACACAGTTTGGTTTCAGGTTGACTGCACAAAAGGTTTTTGGGGGGCATGTTCAGCACAACATCGTTGGCCCGTTCCTGTGCTGCATTGTTCCATGTAACTCTTTAAAAATTATGTACCAAAGAAGGATCTCGACCGTGAAAAGACTTGCGCCTCTCAGGGATGAAAGAGAAATGAAAGGGATTGTGGGGGAGGTGGATTGGTCAGGACAGGGAAAGGGAGATGGGATGGTAAGAACAGGGAAGGGAATACAGTGTGTAAGAAGGAGCATGAAGAATAAAAGCAAGCAGGAGCATAGGGAAGTCTGAGTGATGTTTGTGAGGGAGGCCACATATACGAGTGGAATAAATTAACAACACATAGCTTAGGGACATGATGTGATGAAACCCTCATTTGAACATGACTGGAAGGAATAACAATAAACTATCACATCTGGTTAAAATCCACATTATTAAAGGTGACACATGTTGGACAATGGGAAAGAGGTTGTCATGCAGGACAGGGATGAAACAGAGCATTGGATGGACATGGATTCTGATCCCCAGTAAAGGGATCACACCACGGCCTGACCAATGAACCACAGCAAAGCAAATTCAGTATTGAATTATAGTTGAATGCTCGATAATATTCACCACTGAACCAATTTCATTGTCCTTCAATGTAAACGCTTAGGCTGGACCTTGTAGCTGAGAAGATAGCACAGAACTGGAATCAGAGAAAAACTTCAGTTTTCATTACTTCCATTTCTCTGCAAAATGACATGACAAAAGACACATGTTGAGACACATTCAGAATAAACAAATATATTTCTTGGTTTGAGTGCTAAACGTCCACCTGTTAAAGGAGTTTCCAAAATCCACCACCATCAACTCAGGACGGGAATTTACAAAATGCTTTGAGAGATCCCGTACTTTTATGACAAGGTTATGTTGTAGAGACAATTGAGAGAGTTGATAGAATGCATCCCACTTTAAGATATTTTTTCTAACCGCCAATTTTGTTCTTCCAAAGATTATTTTAAAAACAAAAGGTTGTAATACAGAGAACAAAAAGTTATTTATGAACAGAATCAATGTTCTCTAATCACTGAATTCAATGGCGGGTGTAGCTACCGAGCATGCCCCGCGGTACTCAAAGCCCACTATACACGCGACAGGCGAGGGCAGCACATTGGCAGTACCGACTTTATCTCCGTTGGAAATGGGGAGAGACGCGCTTTTCCACTCGGTAAGGCTGCAGGAGCTGGAGAGCGTTTATAAACCATTTCAGCGAGAAGCGAGCATCTTGAAAAGTAACTTGCAGTTAAATGTATCACAGTTCCGAGGTGAATAGCCGCTATCTTGGCCGGGGATGTGGACGCATGCGCAGACTATCCATTACGTCACAGTGCCGGGCGGGTCCTAAGGGATGCTGAAAATCTGAGAGTCAATCAGACAGTGCTGGAGGAGGTCAGCAG
>NW_025194154.1:0-1811 GCF_004010195.1 Chiloscyllium plagiosum | reverse complement strand
TGACCACACAACTGTTGGTGCAGGATCAGGGCAGAGGAAAAAAGTCTTGCAGTGCTCAACTCACTTCCTGACTCCCCACCTTACAAGATGTAAGTCAGGTGTGATACAGAATCCTCTCACTTGCCTGGTTGAATGCTGCTTCAACAATGCAAGAAGCGGCACGGTGGCACAGTGGTGAGCACTGCTGCCTCACAGCGCCAGAGACCCACATTCAATTCCCGCTTCAGGTGACTCCCTGTGTGGAGTTTGCACATTCTCCCTGTGTCTGAGTGTGTTTCCTCTGGGTGCTCCAGTTTCCTCCCACAATCTAAAAATGTGCAGGATCGGTGAATTGGCCAAGCTAAATTGCCCATAGTGTTGGGTGTAGGGGAATGTGTCTGAGTGGGTTGTGCTTCGATGGGTCGGTGTGGACTTGTTGGGCCGAAGGGCCTGTGTCCACACTGTAAGTAATCTGAGCTTGTCAACATCTGGGACACAACAGCACTTTGATTCTCACCAACCTTCACCATTGCCTTTCGTCACCATTGATATCCAGGAGCAGCAATGGCTATCATCTCTTGTGTAACATCATTCTGTGTAGGGGGCTGTGCTCTCCACCAGTTGGCGAGGTACATTCTGCAATATGTTTGCACCTCAGGATACACAATGTCTCAGGTTCCTTTTTGCGTTTGATGGTGCTTTTTGCATCTTTCGAGATGATTGGATCATTTGTTTGGGAGGCGGTGTGGAATAGAGAAAGGATGTCCTTCTGAAATTGGATTTGTTTGATCTGAGAATTTACACTGTATGGACCGCGATAATATTTGAAAATCATTTCACAGAGAAATAGTTTAAAAGAACTGGAGATCAGTGAGACAAATCAAACATAATATAAAGATCCAACAGAGTCACTAAATTCATTTGGACATAAAGGGAACATGTTATCTGGTATGTCAGTGCGCAAAGGTTTCCAACAACATTGTGTGTGGTCAAGCACCAACACAGACAGACAGTCAGACAGAAAGACAGACACACACACACACACGCACACACACACATAAAAGTGTGAATGTTCCAGTGAACTGACTGCAGAAATTATTTAACATTATCCAGTTAACAATCTAAAACAATTCACAGACAGAGAAGCCATAAATATGTTGGGTTTATGGGAAAGGATTCACCACAGAATGCAACTTGGAGATATGTGAGGAGCTCAGCACCATGGAAATGTCTGGATGGGGAGAAGAATTGCAAATTCCCAGACCAGCTGGAGACTCCTCGACACAGACATTCCGGGGAGAGATCGTTCACCTTCTCAATGTGTGGGAAGAGATTCATTTTGTCATCCAGCTTCATGTCACACCAGTGGCTTTACACTGACAAGAGACCTTTCCCCTGACTGTGGGAAAAAAATCTTTAAGATCTGTAAAGGCCTTAAATTCAATGGTCTTTATTTAACATTAGCCTGTTCACATGGAGGAGAAGTCATTCAACTGTTCCATGTGTGGGAAGGTATTCACTTGGGAATCCAGCAATGCCTTTCTCTTTCTTCCTTGATAAGAGACTGAAGCATTTTCCCCACGACAGATGTTACACTAACTGATATATAATTCCCCATCTCTAGTCTACCTTCCTTTTTAAACAGTGGCGCCACATTTACTGTATTCCAATCTGCTGGAATTTCCCCATAGTCCAGCAAATTTGGAAAATTACTGTCAGTGCACCTGTTCTTTTCCCCACTGTCTCTTTTAGCACCCTGGGATGCATTACACCAGGACCAGGAGACTTGACTTTTTTTCGCTCCATGAGCTTGCCCAACACTAGCGTTCCGT
>NW_025194153.1:0-4035 GCF_004010195.1 Chiloscyllium plagiosum | reverse complement strand
AGATTAAAGCCTCCCCAACAGCAGTAGCAAAAATGCCTCCAAGGATATTGGTACCAGTCTGGTTCAGATGTAGACTATCCCTTTTTATAATAGTCCTCCCTTCCCCAGAAGCGGTCCCAATGCCCAACAAATCTGAACCCGTCCCTCCGACACCAACTCTCAAGCCACATGTTCATCCTGTCTCTTTTTTCATTTCTGCACGTGGCACTGGTAGTAATCCTGAGATCACTACCTTTGAGGTCCTCCCCTTTAAATTCTCTCCTAGCTCCCTGACTTCTTCTTAAGAACCTCATCTCGCTTTCTACTTATATCGTTGGTGCCTATATGCACCAAGACAACTGGCTGTTCACCCTCCCCTTTTAGATGTTCTGCAGCCGATCAGTGACATCCCCGAGCCGAGCACTGAGGAGGCAACATACCATCCGTGAGTTCCGTTTTCGGCCACAGAACCGTTTATCTATTTCCCTCACAATAGAATCCCTATGACTATGGCTCTATGAGTCTTTTTTCCCACTCTTCTGAAGAGCTGTGCCCGACACGGTGACATGATCTTGACAACTGCTGCCCTCCCCTATTAAGCCATCTTCCCCAACAGTATCCAAAACAGTATACCTGCTTTGGAGGGAGATGAATGGAGGGGACACATGCACTGCCTTCCGACTCTCTTCTGTCTTTTGGTCACCCATTCACTGTCTCCCTGAGCAATCCTAACCTATGGTGTGACCGGTTCACTAAACGCTGTCTGCGACCTCCTCAGCGGATGCTCCACAGTGAGTCCATCCGCAGCTTCAGAGCCGTCATTCGGTCAAACAAGAGCTGTAGCTGGACACAGTTCTTGCAAGTCTAAGAGTCAGGAACGTCAGACACGTTCCTAAGCTCCCACATCAAGTAAGAGTCACATGCCACGGGTCTGCGGTCCCCTGCCATTGGAAGCTTAACTTTATATGAACTAACTAAAACCAAACAATGCACTTAAATAAATGAAAAAGATGGATAAGAAATAAAAGCTTTACCTTACAGGGTATTTGTTATCCAGTTAGAGGAGCGGGGCGGGAGGGAGTGACTACATGTGTAGTATCTCGGGTTTAGCCACTGTCCAAATATAAATTAAGCCCTTATATTCCCGGCAGCTTCACTCATCCTTCAATCCTCTCCGCTCTGGCAAAATGGAGGCACGACTCCCGAGGTAAGTCCCGTTTTATGCTGGAAAACTCACCCATCCCGGCATCCCTCGCTTCACTCCTTCTTCTCTCCTCGCAGGTCTTTTTCAGAGGCTCCTACAGTGCCCTAGACGGTATAGATACAGTCCATTCCTTGTGGTCCTTGCAGCTGCGGCTTGGTCCTGTGGAGTGATGGTCAAACTCTCACAGAGCCAACATTCTTAGTTTTACCTTTCCCCGGTTATTGCTGGGGTCACAGCTGGGTTGAAAGGCTGGAAATCTCTTCCGGCTGTTACACACGCTCTCTGAGATTTCTCTCAGAAGTGTCTTTTGAAGTTCTTGCCTCCTGGACTGGAGAAATGGCTGTGAGGCAATCTGATTCCTGAATTTGTTTTTTGACAAGAGAGTGATTATAGGATGTTACCATATTGGAGCCGTTACTGTGTAGTAGTTAAATAATCTGGTACTCCTTTAATTTTCCAGTAGATTGAGAAAGCAGCAGAGGCTGCGTTTCATACATATTTGATTGGACAGGGTCAGTGGCAATGTGGGACAGGTTTGGAGTCCAGAATAGGTTATGTTCATTCCTAATTATTTTGTTCTTCTGTCTGAAATGATGTGGTGATTTGATGTTCAGTTAACACAGTTTTAAAATAACAGATCCCACAATGAAATGAGGACGTCCCTTTCTCTTTAGTTTTGTGCTACCTGTGGTGTCCTCATCCTCCGGGAGCAGTGAAGACTCGGTGTTTGAAAATATTCAAGACTGAGCGCGACTGATCTTTGCTGGACAGAAGAGTCAATGTTTCTTGGGAACAGACAGGAGATGGATGATCAGACAAACTCGGATCAGCCATGAACATTCTGAATGGTGCAGCCGAATGTCCAACTGCTGCCCGTCCGCCATGTCTTGTTCCTAATCCCAACCCTCGATTCTGTTACAGAGATATACTGCTGCCCCTACCCCATGTGTTGCTGTCTCAACCCAGCCCTCGATGCTGTTGCAGAAATATACTCCTGCCCCTACCCCGTGTGTTGTTCCTCCATCCACTCCTTGAGGCAGTTACGT
Organism: Chiloscyllium plagiosum; assembly: GCF_004010195.1. Taxonomy (NCBI): domain Eukaryota; kingdom Metazoa; phylum Chordata; class Chondrichthyes; order Orectolobiformes; family Hemiscylliidae; genus Chiloscyllium; species Chiloscyllium plagiosum. Next base: position 1,806 of record NW_025194153.1, on the reverse strand, counting down.
GGTAGGGGACCACCCATTTAGTCAGACAATGAGACAGGAGGAGACAATTCTACCCATCTAAGGAATTACACAGGAATATAGAATGAAGTAATTCAGTTCGTTGAGTACATTACACAGCCCAGGAGGAGGCCATTCAACCTGCCTGAACGGCTACACAGGAAGAGGGAAGCTGTCACTAACCGGAAATGGAGAGTAGAAGCAAATGTTTACTTTCAGGCAGCAAAGCTGTAACTGATGGAATGTCTCAGAGATCACTGCGCGGTCATCAATGACCAAAAATCTGTATCGAAGATCTGAAGGAAGGGGAGGGAATGGCTTGAATTTCAATTAGCTCATACACCAAGATAGTCATTCAATGTGTCATCCAAGGGAGGTAGCAAATGTTTACTTTCAGGCAGCAAAGCTGTAACTGATGGAATGTCTCAGAGATCACTGCGCGGTCATCAATGACCAAAAATCTGTATCAAAGATCTGAAGGAAGGGGAGGGAATGGCTTGAATTTCAATTAGCTCGTACACCAAGATAGTCAATCAATGTGTCATCCAAGGGAGGTAGTGAGTGTGCAATGTGATTCAGACAGGAAAGGTTAGTGAGGAAAACCTTCAGCAGAAGTAACATAAGGTAGGTTGTCTATTTTGGCATGAAGGATCAAACAATGGTGATCAATTTAAATGGAGAGAGATTGCAGAACTCTATGATTCAGGCGGTTTCCATGTTCTTGGGACATGAATCATATGATGTCAGTCTGCGGATGCAGCAAGTGATTTGGACGGTAAGTGGAATGATGTTGTTTCTGACAAAGGGTATTGGGTTTAATCGCAGGAATGTGTTACTGCAACTGTACAGGACATTGCTGAGACCACCTCTGAGGCACTGCATGCAGTTTTGATCCCCTAAATTAAAATAAAATAATAATTCTTTTCTAAGATTTTCAAGGAGGTTTCCCTTTACTCATTCCTGAAATGCCAGCGTTTTGCTATGGGGGATTATCAGTTTCGACCTTAGCTGAGAAATAGTATTGAACCATCCATGACTTTATGAAAAGTGTATCAACTGGATGCATATTATCGCTTGTCAGGGAGGCTAAAGCTAGAGAATAAACTTTAAGAAAAAGATGTCTTGATATTAACACACATATTGTGAAGACACCGCCCAATATTTACAAATTACACAGACACATGTAAGCATGTCGTCAAATTAAAAAGTGGGGACTTTTTTTGCGATTGAAAGGAATGACGCACTTGCATATAATCCGTTATCAAGTTTTCCAGAGAATGCACCAGGAGAGCACACATGGTCCAGTTTGGTGTTCAGTTGACATCATTGTATGTTTCAACACAGAGAGGGAGAAAAATGTTCCCTGCCTGAGAAGCAACAACCTATTGATCTCTCTCTCTCTTACTTTGTTCCGCCTGATAGCAAAGTGTCAGTCCATAAAATCCCTGAGTTATCTTTACCACTTGTGAAGGACTCCTGGAGAGGATTCATTGGAATCTCTCCACTGACTGAAACAAAGGGAATTCAGCCAAATCCAACTGTCCCAGAAAGAAATCCCACTACCAGTAGCTTGTGTGATCAGAATAACTTCAAAAGCATAATAGCGTTTGGGACACTATCATTTTACCATTTGTTATGAGTTCAACTTTCGATGTCTCACATTTTTCCACAAAATTATCTACTCTGAGACCTATATCATTGGCCGCATCACTAAACTATTTAAGATTGGTGTAACCAGTGGAGGAGTGGGACTGGGAAATGAAAAAGTGACCGTCTAACATTGGTTGTAACACAAATGAGAAATTCTCA
>NW_025194152.1:2456-4035 GCF_004010195.1 Chiloscyllium plagiosum | reverse complement strand
AACTGCCATCCATCACATACTGTTGTTGTTGCAACTTCCTCATTGCTTCTAACTGTGTCTCCAACCAATCCATTCGATCTGATAAGATTTGCAGCCAGCAGCATTTAAGGCAGATATAATCCACAGTAACCCTTAAACACTCTTTAAACTTCCACATCTGACAAGACATACATATCATTCTATGAAAGGCAATTTTTGCTCCTTTGCAATCTACAGACCCAGAAAATAACACGGTCTCATTCCTCTACATACACTGCCCCAGGCTAAAGGTTATGGCTTATATTTTAAGTTCAATCAAGTGACATATCTTCAAAAACTTATATTCAAGAAAGCACCGACTCTACTCAATACTGCAGATTCTCTGTAGGCCACAATTAAAATAACGATTAACTTATCTGATTCTGTGCTGTGAACCTCGAACAACAGTTCCTCCAAGATCAGTCCTGAATTTCATTGTTTGTTAATTTTCCCAGATGCACTTCAATGTTCAGTGATACACGAATTCAAACATCAAATGCAGTAACTGTGCAGGTTCTCTCACTCTCACTCTCTCTCTCTCTCTCTCTCCCTGCAATGACCTCACCATATGCTTCCTTTGTCTGTTCTTCTCCCAACATGTCCTCCCAACTCCTGTGCTGAATATTCTGACCAATAAAGGAAAGCATACCAAACGCCTGCTTCACTATCCTATCTACCTGCGACTCCACGTTCGAGGAGTTATGAACTTATCTCATTGATTCAATCAAACAAAGTTCACTCATCATTCATGCATTGTCTCGAGCTGAACTCATTCATTCAATGAATCAAACGTGACTCATTCATTCAATGAATCTAACTGCACTAGTTCATTCAACGTCTCAGCTTCCCTCATCTATTCAATGAATCAATCTTCACTCATTCATTCAATGATTCAAACTTTATTCATTGAGTCAACGAAACGAGCTCAACCCATTCACTTAATGAATCAAACTACATTCAATAATTCAGTGAACCAGACTTCACTCATTCACTCAATAAATCATTTTCACTCGTTCCTTTAATGAATCAATTTTCACCCACTCATTTGATGAATCAAACTTCATGCATTGATTGAATGAAACGAGCTGAACTCATTCATTTATTGAATCAAAATACATGCATTAATTCAGTGAAACAAATATCACTCATTAATTCAATGAATCAAACTGCCCTCGTTCATTTAAAATCTCGAGCTTATCTCATTCATTCAATGAATCAAACTTCACTCATTCATTCAATGAATCAAACTTCATTCACTGAATCAATTCAACGAGCTCAACTCATTCCGTTAATGAATCCAACTGCATTCAACAATTCAGTGAAACAAACTTCATTCATACATTCACGGAATCAAAGTTCACTCATTCATTAAATGCGACAAACTTCATTCATTGATTCATTGAAAGGAGCAAAGTTTAATTTAATGAATCAAACAATATTCCTTCATTCAGTGAAAATAACTTAGCTCATTCGTTCAATGACTCAAACTATATTCTTTGATTTAAAGAAACAAGCTTCACTCATTCATTCAATGAATCCAACTGCAGTAGTTCATTCAAAG
>NW_025194152.1:0-1367 GCF_004010195.1 Chiloscyllium plagiosum | reverse complement strand
AAATAAACGAGATTCATTCGGTTTATCAAACTTCATTCACACAGTCAATGAATCAACCTGGACTCATTCATTCAAAGTCTCGAGCTTATCTAATCCATTCAATGAAACAAACGTCACACATTCATTCAATGAATCAAATTGCACTAGTTCATTCAAAGTCTCGAGCTTCTCCCATTCATTTAATCAAACTTCATCCTTTCAATGATGCAAACTTCATTCATTGATTCAATGAAACGAGCAAATCCTATTGACTTAATGAATCAAACTACATTCTATCACTCAGTAAATCAAACTTCACTTTTTCATTTAAGGAATCAAACTTCGCTCATTCATTAAATGAGACAAACTTCATTCATTGATTCAATGAAACCAACCAACTCATTCATTCAATGAATCAAACTGTATTACTTAATTCAGTAAAAATAACATAACTCGTTTGTTCAATGGATCAAACTCTTTGATTCAAAGAAACGAGCTTCACTCATTCATTCAATGAATCCAACTGCACTAGTTAAAGAGTCATAGAGTCATAGAGATGTACAGCATGGAAACAGACCCTTCGGTCCCACCTGTCCATGCTGACCAGATATCCCAACCCAATGCTTAATTGAGGACAAATGTTCGGCACAACGTCGTGGGGTGAAGGGCCTGTTCTATGCTGTATTGTTCTATGTTCTATGTTTTATGATCAAAGAGAACGAAAGTGGATTTAAGGATAATTCACAACACCAGGCATCCAGGATCTATTCCCGACGCGGGACATTCTCCCAGTGTTTGCATGGGTTTCTTCCGCGTGCTCTGGTTTCCTAGCATTGTCCAAACATATACAGGACAAGTCAATTGGCCATGCTAAATTTCCCATAATGTTAGGTGTATTTGTCAGGTGTAGAGTTTGGGGGTGGTGGGTTGCCCTTCGGAGGGTTAATGTGCCGAATGGCCTATTTAAATACTGTAAGGAATCTTATATTAGTTACCTCGACTGCTCAAAAATCTGTCTCACCTTCAACATGCACAAGGGCTCTGCCTCTGTTCTTTAAATGATTTGGATGTGGATGTGGTTGTGTAAGGGTATGTTGGCATGTTTGCTGATGACATGAAGTTTGTGGAGTGGTAGATAGTGTGGATGACTGTTGTAGTTGCAACGGAAAATTGACAGTGTGAAGAACTGGACTGATAAGTGGCAGATTGGATTTCAGCCATGGATTTTTGGAAGGTCAAATTGGATTGCAGTATTCACGGTTAAAGGCAGGATTTTTGGCAGTGTGAAATAAAAGAGGGATTTTGGTGTCTATGTCCGCAGATCCCTCTCACTTGCCAACAATAATTGATAGGATTTGAAGAAGGCTTATGCCTTTTTGGCTTTCATT
>NW_025194151.1:0-4035 GCF_004010195.1 Chiloscyllium plagiosum | reverse complement strand
GAGCGAGGTCCTCCCCTTCACCCATAAGCGTAGCCTTGCCCCACTGTGGCGCTTGGCAAAAGCCCAGGCTTAGACCCTGGTCTGTCGGAGATTGTTGGTACAGCTGTTGCTATGCGAATATTGACCATGATGCTCTTGGGCTCAGGAGAGGCCTAATCGCCAGGCTCGAGTGAAGAGCAAGAAGAGTTGCTGAGCTGCAGAAAGTGTGCAGGTATGGAATTTTATTGACGGTGGGAACTTCGGGCGAATTTTGGTCTGGCAAGGAAGGAACGTTGGTATCAGAAGCCAAAATTGCTGGAAAAGTTCAGCAGATCTGGCAACATTTGTGGAGAGAAATCAGAGTTAATGTTTGGGGTCCAGTGACCCTTCCTCAGAACTGATGGTAGCTCGGATAAAGTTGGTTTCTACACAGAAGATAGGGTGCGGGGGTAAGGAATAAACAATGACTAGAGATAGAGCTCAGCACGAGAGAAGACCAGTTGGACAGACTGTCACAAAGCTGGTCCTTTTTTTCTAAAAGCTGTTCCTTTTCTCAAGGATACTGCATCCTTGATGTTTTTTCAGATGGGTCGTAAAACGCTCTGGCCTCCAAAACGGCTGGGTTTGGTACGGAGATGAAAGACCTTTTTGTTTATATGTAAACAGATGAGACTTTAGACCAAAGCTTAATGTTTAGAAGTGACCTGTATAATGAAAGGGGAGTGGTCAGTCTGAGAAACTGGAACTTTAGTTAGGGAGTTCAGCAGTGGGCTGTGTGGAAACAGGCTGCTAGGTTCTCTCTTCTTCTGCCCTTCTAACTTCAATCCGTAAGCCTTTGTTTCATTTTTATTGTGTTTAAGGGGATTTGTTTATTGGGACTGTTGTGTATATTCAGAACAGCATATTTAAGTCTAGTTTGGGATAGTCTGAGTTCTGTAGGTGTTCTTTATTCTGTTCTCTGTGTTTCATTATGTAATTTTGTGAATACGTTTTTGTCTGTTTTAAAACCTGGTAGTCAACCTTGTTGACTTACGCTGGGTAATTTTCACAGTACACTTACCGAAACAAATTGGGCTGCCTGCTTAAGAATGTTTTGAGTGGTCTGGTTTAGTCTATACCAAGACAAAGGAGTGGATAATGGTCAGTCTAGGAGAATGAATAGCTGCTCATGGGGACTGTTAATGGATAACAATGGGTAATGTGTAATAGCAGACCATGTGATAACAAGGCCTGGTGTGTGTGGTATGAGGGCTCGGTCATGGGGGAGTTCAGGCTCTAAAGTTGTTGAACCAGTATTGAATCTGGAGAGTTGCAGGGTTCCCAAGTGGACAATGAGGTGTTGTTCTTCCAGCTTGCACTGAGCTTTGCCGGAACACTGGAGATGTTGACCAGGGAATAGGGTGGTATGTTAAAGTAACAGGCAACTGGAGGCTCAGGGTCTTTTTGCAGGCAGAACGTAGATGTTCTGCGAAATGGTCACACAGTCGACGTTTCATTCCCCAACGCAGAGAAGACCACATTGTGATCAGTAATAGACCAGATTGTGGAAAATGCAGATAAAGTGCTGCTTCACCTGAAACGTGTGTTTGGGCCCTTGGATACGGAGGAGGGAGGAGGTAAATGGGCAAGTGTTGCACCTTGAGCGATTGCAGGGGAAGGTGCCGTGGGATTGTGGAGGGATGTTGGGAGTGAAGAAAGAGTAGACCAGGATGTCCCAGAGTGAACGGTCCCTGTGAAAGGTGGACATGGGAGGGAGGGGACCATGTGTCTGGTGGTAGCATCTTGCTGGCATCTGGCAGAAATGGCTGCTCATGATCCTCTGGATGCAGATGCTGGTGGGATGGTAAGTAAGGACAAGGAGGAAGGAAGAGGGAGAGTGAGAGCCGAAGTACAGACATGGATCGGACCCGGTTGAGGGCCTTGTCGACAATGGTGCTGGAGAATCCTCGGTTGAGGAATAAGGTGGACATTTCAAAGCTCCCTTGTCGAAGTTGGCGTCATCAGAACAAATGGGATGGAGACAGAGGAACTGGGAGAATGGAATGGATTCTTTACAGGAAACAGGGTGCGAGGATGTACAGTCCAAGTAGCTGGGGGAGCCGGTGGGTTTGGAGCAGATATTGGTGGCCAGCCTATCCTCAGAAATGGAAACAGAGATGCCGAGGAAGGGAAAGGAGGAGTCAGAGATGGACCTGGGGAAAGTGAGAGCGAGGTGGAAATTGGAAGCGACATTAATAAACGTTTCAGATTCTGGATGAGAGAGGGAAGCAGCACCAATTATGTCATCAATGTACCGGAGAAAGAGTTGTGGAGGAGAGGGCCAGAATAGGACTGGAACAAGGAATGTTCCACCTGCCCCAGAAAGGGACAGACATACCTGGGGACCCACGCGGATACCCATGGCCACCCCTCTGACCTGGAGTGGGAGGAGTTCAGGTGAGAAGGAAAGTTAAAGTTTGCCCTTAAGGCAGGCTAACTGAGGAAAGGGTGTGGGGAAACAAAACCCTCATAAGTTCCTCAGAGTGATTCTGCCTGTCACATTGAAATCAGGACCACCGTAAGAGGGTCACGGGACAGTCGGAAATCAGTGCCAAGAGACATTGGCTCCACAAGCCTGGCACTTGCTCACTAAGAGGCACTGCATGAGGTGGGCAGTCTGTGCCATGCTGGGACCAGAGGGTTAAACATGGGCTGGAATACGTGGAGCTCCAGTCGCAGTCGACTGGCCCTGTTCTGACAAAATAGTGGCTTAGGCAAGGACAGGAAGGAAAGTGTTAAATGCTGCTGTTCATGTACACTTAGTCACTCAAGTTAATTTCAGTGGCTTTTTTTAAACTGGTGAGCTTTAGTCACTGTTTATATGGTAAGGTCTGTCACTGGCACACCCTGTCATCCAAGCACCCCCCCCCCCCCCCCAACTAGCTCTGGGCAGCATCTGAGCTCCCTTGAAAAGGCTGGGTGCCCGTTCCCCTGCTCGCCCGCTGCTCTGTCTCCCCAGTGCTAGTGCAGAACTTGGTTGACAGAGGGAGCTGCTCTCCCTGCTGCTTTTGTTTTTATCCCTTGCTTTCCTGCTTGTTGCTATCCTGTCTCTTCCTGAGACCAGTGGATTTATGAGTGGCATCTCTCAGGAGTAGGCGAGGGACAAGCCCAGAGAGCAGGGCAGGATGGGTCTCTCTGCCACACACCTTTAGGAGAGGGCAAAGAAGCTGAGCCCTTCTGTGAGGGGGCTTTTCACCCACTCTGTGTAACTCAGCTGCAGCCTGGTTTCAGTTTGCAGCAATCTGGAGGAGGATGCATGCAGCGTGGATGTTGCCAGAGAAGCCAGCAAGTGCTCTTTCTCTCTCTCTCTCTGTCATATTTGCTCATCAAAGGAGCCACGGCGATTTCTGACAGGGTTTGAAATGATGGCCGGGGTCATCTGCAGCTAGGGTGAAGCAGGGTAATTATGGGCCTCGGTTCCAAGGGTGACCATCCCCTGAATGAAGTCACCCAGCCTTCCCTGGAGCGCTGCAAGTTCCACGGCGTCAGGCACATAGTCGGCAGGAGGCTGTCCCACCAACGGCGGTTGCTATGGCTCCTGGCCTTCCTGGTGTCGCTGGGGCTTCTCTGCACGTGGTCTTCCAACAGGATCCGGTACCTGCACTCCAGGCCGGTCCACACCAAGCTGCACATGATCTGGGCCAAGAACCTCTCGTTCCCCGCCGTCACCATCTGCAACAACAACATGCTGATCCTCCGCAGGATGACCAAGTCGGACGTCTACCTGACCGGCCGTTGGCTCGGCCTCCTGGACGAGAGGCGGAGCGTGAAGCCCAGGGCGCGGGAGATCCTCCAGGACAAGGGCTGGAAGTGGTTGGAGAAGTTGCTGGACTTCTCGCACTTCCTGCCGCCCCGAGCCCCGGAGAACGTCATGTTCAAACTTCTCAACCGCCTGGGTCACCAGATCGAAGAGATGGTGCTCGCCTGCAGGTTTCGCGGGCGGCTGTGTGGCCCGCAGAATTTCACCACAGTGAGTGCCTTCTGTAGTTCTTGAAGGGGTGTGTGTGTGTGTGAGTT
>NW_025194150.1:1641-4034 GCF_004010195.1 Chiloscyllium plagiosum | reverse complement strand
CTCCTGGTTTCCCGAGAGTTTTCCTCCTCTAGGAGTCACACAAACACAGCTCTCAATACCTGCCATATCCCTCCTTCATTTTCTTGACCAGAGCCTCAATTTCTCTAGTCATGCAGCATTCTCTACACCTACCAGCCTTGGCCTTAACAGGAAAATACTGTGTCTGTACTCACATTATCACAGGGCTATGGAGGCATTGGCAGATGTGGACATCAAAACAATCAATCATTCTCAGTAAAGAGGTACTGTTGAAAAAGCTAAGAGCCCAAAGGTAGATGGGTCTCCTGGCCCTGATAGAATGCAGCCCAGAGATGGCGGGGGAAAATAGCAAATGCTCATGTGATTATTCACTAAAATTTGATTGACTCTGGGACAGTTCCGACAGATTGGCAAGCTGCAAACGTGATGCCACTTATTCTAAAAAAATGCATAGGCTGCTGGTGAGGCCACACCTGGAGTACTGTGTACAGGTTTGGTCTCCTTACTTCTGCAAGGATGTTCTGGCACTGGAGGGAGTGCAGATGAGGGTCACTAGTTTGGGCCTGGAGTTGAGTGGGTTGGTGTGTGTGGAGAGATTTAGGACTGAGTTCAGGAGGAACTTCTGCAGCTAAAGGGTTGTGAATCTGTGGAATTTGCTGCTGAGTAAAGCAGCTGAGGCTTTCATCTTGAATGTCTTTAAGGCGAAAGGTAGATTTCTGAACAGGTAAGCAATTAAGGGTTACAAGTAAGAGCAGGAAAGTGGAGCTGAGGCCATGAAAAGATCAGCCCTGGTCTTATTGGATGGCAGAGCAGGCTTGAGGGGCCAGATTGCTTACTCCTGCTCCTCTTCCTTATGTTCTTATGTTCCCCCTTTCCAGCCATCCCTTTCCCTGGAAATAACTTCCCGCAAGTTTCCCAAATTTTTCAAGTTCTTACCTTGTGCCATCGAAATTGTCCAATTTAGAAGGCTACCTATTAGATCTGGTCTATTATTTTCTGTAACTATTTTAAAGCTAGTAAAATTATCAGAGAATCCAGACAGCGTGGAAGCGGGCCATTCAGCCCATCACATCCACACTGAACATCAGAGCCTTCTACCCGACCCCGATAACGTTTGAAAATCTGAAGTCAGATTCAAAATCAACAGATGAAGGGCTTATGCCCGAAACATTGACTCTCCTGTTCCTCAGATGCTGCCTGACCTGCTGTGATTTTCCAATGCCACACTTTTCGACACTGACTCTCCAGCATCTGCAGTCCTCACTTTGACGTCAGTGTCTGACAGTCACTCAGTCTATTCGGACTGCAACAAATTTCAACTATGATTCTGTGAGAAGGAGCAAAGCTTTTTGGTTCCTGTTTGGGTACGTTTTCAGCATCAGTGGGACTGGATAAGAGACTCTACTGTTGCAGCGCACTGAGTGTGGAGCGTGTAACTGCTATATGGCCTGGAAAGAGGTATTGACGGCAGGGAGGGGCTATATGCGTGTTTGCGTGTAACTGAAGCGTCAGCCATGGAGAAACCCAAGGAATCCCACCTTTTGGAGAAACGATGGAAGTGTGATGACTGCGGGAAAAGCTTCTGTTTCCCATCTTCCCTCGACTCTCATCGGCGCAGCCACACCGGGGAGAGGCCGTTCCCCTGCCCCAAGTGCAGGAAGGCCTTCAGCAATTCCTCTCACCTGCTGACCCACCAACGGGTTCGCACAGGGGAGAGGCCCTTCAGCTGCCCAGAATGCGGGAAGTGCTTTACCTAGGTCTCCACCCTGCTGACCCCCCGCCGGGTCCACACAGGTGAGAGGCCGTTCACCTGCTGTCAGTGCAAGAAGGCTTACACCTGCTCCTCCGCCCTGCGGAGGCACCAGCGAGTTCATCTGTAGGGGAATTGAAACAGTGATGGCCAAGTTGCATCCTTTACCCGGTCTGGCCTACATGTGACTCCAGACCCGCAGCAGTCTGGTTGACTCTACACTGCCCCTTCCTGGCAAATGAGCGAGCAGAAACTTACTTGGACACAGAGTATGGGTTGAAATTGCTGAGTGAGGCAATACTTCCTCCGGGTTACAGCTGTACCAAGGATCCAATTACAAAGGGACAACTGGGTGCTAACCAATAGTAAAGAATGTGAGGTGGGTGGGGGGGAAATGTATGTACTTTGACCTTGAGCTATTTAAAAAGCAGCTACTTTTTCTCTGCCTTTTTGCAGGGTGGGGGGGATCTGAAGCTGTAACAAAGTTGGGTTGCAATAAAGGTTACCTGAACTTACCGCCGGGCTCAGACTCTCATTGAAAGCTTTGAGCTCCAAGAGGTTTTTGTTTTAAAGCTGACCAGTTCTTTCAGCCTCCTGCACTAAGCTTCCAATGTTGTCTATCAGATGGAGCAGTGAATGAGGAGCCAGTATCATTAGAAATTGT
>NW_025194150.1:0-1484 GCF_004010195.1 Chiloscyllium plagiosum | reverse complement strand
TGGCCTGGGTAAAGTGAAAAATCGCACAACACCAGGTTATAGTCCAACAGGTTTATTTGGAAGCACTAGCTTTCGGAGCGCTGCTCCTTCACCGGGTCGCTGTGGAGCAGGTTCAAAAGACACAGAATTTTTGGAAAAACTCAGTGTCATGCAACTGATAGGATATACTGAACAAACCTAGATTGCTGTTCAGTCTTCCATCTTTGAGAATGGATTGCAGGTTTTGGTTCATTAATCTGTAAATCCCAGAACATCTTTTCAGTTACGTTCTTGAGATGACTTAAGGTTTTATTTTCAAAAAGGCTGACAGTTCAGACAATGCATTAAAGGTGTGAGGTTCGAGCCTGTCATACCCCAATCTTGGATCAGACTGGTTCTAGTTCCAAAGTAGGAATTTATAAAATATTACATGGATTGACTGCCTGCAGTTTCTGCACTTTTTTGAGCAAAATAGAATGTATCTGCAAATAATTCTGCCAATTCAAATTCACTTCTTGGAGTTATTTGTGTGTGTGCATGTGAGTTTGTGTGCAAGCTTGGTATAGAGTATAAGCCTGTGAGAGTGTTGGGGGGTGTATGTGTGTGTATATATGTATGAGAGAAGTATGAATAAAAGCAAGGGGTTGCATTTTGCTGAAACAAGGAAGGGTGGACCTATACAGGTGATGGTAGGGCCTTGAGCCTTGTTGGAGAACAGAGACATGGGAGGATTCAGGTGCATAGCTGCATCACTGGGAGACAGGGTGGTTAAGAAGGAGTTTAGCACACTTGCCTTCATTGTTCACACCATTGAGTATAGGGGTTGGGACATCATGTTGAGGTTGTACAGGATGTTGGTGAGGCCACTTTCAGAGTACTGAGTACAGTTCTGGTGGCCCTGTAATAGGAAGAATACTATTAGAGAGGGTTAAATAAAGATTTACCAGAATGTTGTAAGGACTGGAGAGTTTGAGTTATAAGGAGAGACTGGGACACTTTTCACTGAAGTGCAAGAGGTTGAGTGATGATGTCACTGAGATTTATAAAACCATGAGGAGTGGAGGTAAGGTAAATAGCAAAGGGCTCTTCCTTAGTGTAGAGGTGCTCAAAACTAGGAGGCATATTTTTTAAAGTGAGGGAAGAGAAATTTAAAAGGAGCCTGAGGGACAACGTTTTGGTACAGGGTGGTTTGCATATGGAATGAACTTGCTGAGGAAGTGGTAGATGCAGGTACAGTTACAACATTTAAGCGACATTCAGATGGGTACATGAATAGAAAGGTTTAGAGGGATATGGGCCAAATGTAAGTAAGTGGGACTAGTTATTTTGGGAATCCTGGTTGGCATGGACGGGTTGGACCGAAGGGTCTGTTTCTGTGCTGTCTACCTCTATGAACCAGAAGTGATGTTATTGAAACCAGTAGAATTCTGAAAGGGGCTTGACAGGATAGATGCCAATAAAATGCTCCTTTATGGGGAGGGTCATAGAATCCCAACAATGTGGAA
>NW_025194149.1:0-4034 GCF_004010195.1 Chiloscyllium plagiosum | reverse complement strand
TTTAAGAACATATGACATAAAAAAAATTATTGGAATTTTTTTGCCATTCGCCAGATACCAAATAAAGACGAATCGAGTCACCGCAGGACTTTGTCTCGCAACAGCAATGAAATAACAGTCTCTATTCGGTTCCAGTAACAGCTCAACTTGCCTGGAAGATAAAGCGGCAGGAGAGCTGCTTGGGATTTTCCGTGCGGGAGGCGAACACGATTATGACACCACATACCCCTATGAGAAATTCTGCAGTCTCCCACACCACAGTTAATCCTCCAGGAAGCAAACACAATTCTTTTTTTTTGTTTTGAACATAAATGACGCGGAACAGCAGCGACCGAATGTACCGACAGAGGTGGTAGGGATGGGATTCGAACCCACGCCTCGTTCGAGACGGGAGCTTAAACCCAGCGCCTTAGACCGCTCGGCCACACTACCACCGGAGGGCGTCGCTCATTTTCTTACATTTTCAATTGTCCTCCTGCGTATCTACACATGCAAAGTCACATGTCAAGGTTCCATGATCCCTCTCCGAGTCGCACAGCTGCTGGGATATGCCCGGCTACAATATCAATTTCGCAGCAGATAATGATAGTAACACGTCATGGAAGTACTCAAAGAACGGTAGGGCACTGGGAAACCCAAAGGAACAGAGTCACTTTGCATGTGGGTCCACAGATTCGTGAAGGCAGCAGAATATAGTAGTTAAGAAGAGAAGCACGACTTTATAAGTCACGGCTCATATTGCGAGAGCAGGAAAATAGGTGTCACATGTAGAAAAGTTCGTGAAGAAAGCATTTAGCATGCCTGCCTTCATAAGTCGGAACATTGATTATTGGAGTTCACATGTCATGTTCTGGCTGAACAGAGCATTAGTGGAGCCACATTTAGAATACTGCTGACAACTCCGATCACCTTCAACCAGAAAGATATTGTAAAACTTGAAATAGTGCAGAATAGATTTACAAGGATGTTTCGAGAGGGCTTGAGTGGTAAGTCGAGACTGTTTGAGCAGGGGATTTTCCCGGCAGTGTTCCAGGCTGGTGTGTAAATTTCTAGACGTTTATAAAATCATGATTGGGGTTGGATCGGTGACTGGCCTAGGCCATGGTTTTACCCAGGATGGTGGAATTCAAAACGAGAGGGCACAAGTTTAACGTGTTTTACACGGACACAGTACACAAGGGACAAATTGTGATAGAGCGATATTTGGATTTACAACAGACATCATCTCAACTTAGTCTTCGACTTAATAAAAATTGGCATGTACTTGGGAAAATAGTTTGAAAGGTAAACCATGAAGAGAACGATAAGGATATAAAAATTGAGTGATGTCGAGATGAGGAAGTTTGTGAGTAATATATTGACCAATGCAGTATGAAGTGGAGAATGAGATGTTCGCAGGAACATTCAATAACGACCCTTTTATTTAAATTAGATATTACAGGACTCTGAAATACAGACGGACCTGGCTGTCCTGCTTTGTGGATCACATTAACATGGTCTGCCGTGATAGCAACTGATTAGGAACTCAATAAGTCTTTTTATTCATTTGTTCAGCAATGACTGGGCCAACATTTATTTCCCCACTCCTATCAGTATTTGAGACGGTGAGAGCCTGGTCGAAACACTGCATTTCATGATGTCTTTTTTTTTGGAGAAACGAAGTGTTGCAGTTATAAAATTGCAGCTTTTTCTTTGCCTGTTCACAGTTTAATGTTCAACTATTCAGTTGATATCAGAGAATGCAGATTTTCTCCAGCAATTATGTTTGTGTTTCAGATTTCCTGCATCCACAATTTATTTTTATTTAGTAATTTGGATGATCTGAGTTTTATGAGGAGTGGAATGTTGCAAGCTGTCAAACATGTGACAGAAGATTCAAACTTCAATTTTCCGAAACAGATCAGCTGAGATGGGAATAGAGTCAAAAAGTGTGGTGCTGGTCAAGCAGCATCCGGGGAGCAGGAAATTCGATGTTTCGCGTACAAGATGTTCATCAGGAAGGCTTGAATCGTGGATTCCCCGCTCCTCAGATGTTGCCTTACAGGCTGTGATTTCCAAGTGCTACACTTATTGACTTTGATCTCCAGCACCTAAAGTTATCACTTTCTGCTGAGGTGCGATACAGTCAGGTACTGTTCCTGAGATGTAATAACGTGGTCGTGATGACAGAGTGAATTTGTAGTTGAAAACTTATCAATATTATTGTCCCGATCCCACTCTGCCAAGGACAGGCTGTTTCGATGGAGCTTGTTGTTACAGCCAGTCAATTTGACAGTTGTGCATTTGGCAGGTCGCGAAAACGTGAATTCCCAACGCGTTGTCGAGACTCGAATACGATACGGACACGTTCGGTCTTGGGTCTGCCACGGCAAAATTTGAAAGTGGGTTTGCATGTGCACAATCGTTGTAGTGTATATTTGTGTCTGCGAGTGTAACCAGTTATATTTTCTGATGGGTTTTAAAAATGAAGCGATCAACAGAATGTTGATTTTCATTTTACTTTGATAATGTAAATCTGAACCAAAAATATGAATTGTTGGAGAATCTCAGCAGACCCCTCAGCATCTGTGGAGAGAAACTGAGTTAAAGTTTCAGATCGACAGAAACACGTTACTTATACATTTCTATATAATAATGCTGGGAAAATTATCAGTCTTATCTTTTGAATCAGGATTTTTATCAAAATATCTCAATGACAGACAACCGTCACCTTTACAAATTCAGAAGGACTTTATTGACTGTAATGCTGTTTCCGTTGCTCTCAGTTGGTGAAAGGCTGTGCTTAAATGATTGCCTTCTTTCGTTTCCTTTCTCTCAGTTTGCAGCAATGTCGAATGGAGAATTGGTAATTTCAGTGTCTCACTCAGCATGTGGCTCCATATGTCTCTCTTTGTCTCTGTGCATCCACCTCACCCTCTTCCTGTTACACATTCTCCGACACTCTGCCTGTCCATACAGTTCTTCACCTATTTCGGCTCTGTGAAAAGTCTGACATTTCGAGACAATTTGAGTGTGCAGCTGCTGAGAGGCTTTTTGCCCACTGACTGGAGTGCGTTGAACTGGGCTCACATTCTCCGGTTAATGTGTCTGTCACTTCAAACCAGGCAAGGCGACACTTCTTCCTCAAACAATTATGACTGTTTCGAATTCAAAATAGAATACCTAATCCACAAGAAAAAAATGCAATTACACCACAAATGAAGAAGCACATTGATGTATATATTGTTGGTTTAAATGTATGAACGGTGGCATCAGAGAATGAGAGTGATCAGTTGTTGGTATCTCTGCCATTCCCACAAAATTCTCCGGCAAATCTGCAGCGTCTCCTGCCTCATCTCGTTATTCCGACCTGACTGGGAATGAAGGAGGGGGAATAAAAGAGGAGGAGAAGTAGAAGTGCTTGTGGAATAATGGAAAGAAACCACAGACATAAGTAATAGTTCGGAATATTAAAAAAAATGGCATTCACTGTTGGAACTTAACCCGGATCACCAAATCATAACTGGGTGAAAGTCCACAAACGTGCTCAGTTATTTTTGCGAAGACTTGAAACACCAAGCCCAAGTATGAACGCAACAAGTAGGCACCGCTGGGAGTTGAACCCAGGATTTCTTGTTTACGAGACAAGCGCTTTAACCAACTAAGCCACGGCGCCACAGCAGCACCCCCCTCACTCATCCATATTTTGTTTTAAAATGGCATTCATTGTTGGAACTGAACCTGGATCACCAAATCATAACAGGGTGAAAGTCCAAAAAGACGCTCAGTTATTTTCACAAAGACTTGAAACACCAAGCCCAAGTCTGAACGCGACAAGTAGGCACCACTGGGAATTGAACGCATGATCTCTTGTTTACTAGCCAAGCGCTTTAACCAACTAAGCCACGGCGCCACAGCAGCGGCACCCTCATTCATCCATATGTGGAGTTGCTTAACCACTTCCTCACAGTCCTTGGACATGTGTTTTCGGATCAATGTTGCTCACAGAGAATTGTATTCAATCCTCGAATTTTCAAATACAAACAGTTTATAGC
>NW_025194148.1:934-4034 GCF_004010195.1 Chiloscyllium plagiosum | reverse complement strand
CATCTACTTCTGGACTAAATGTTTTCTTTCATCATCACCCTGTACCCAGAACAGCACCTGAAGGAATGATGATGCTGATGATGGCCCCCAGCCCCTGTTTTAATATTGTACTGTAACTCAGCAAATTCAGAAACTTCTTACAGTTTTAAATTTGTTATATTAATCCATTAAAAAAAATGTTAACATTTACTTAGGCTATGCTCCTGTTTGAGTTTGGCTAAATGCTATTTTTGTTTTGATTTTCACTTCTATATTTAGTTGGTCGCCCCGAACCACGTTTTTCCCATCAGCTTCGTTACTTCTCGTGGGCGATTTTCTGTAACACGTGGTTGTATGAGAACACAACTCCTGTGTTATATCAGAACAGACTGTATCGTGTATGTATTGCTCCTGGGTATATACTGAGCTTGCACCCTATTCATCTCTCCGGTGAGATTCTCTCATTTTCCATCCTCTGTTTAATCCACAAAAATGTATTTCCAATCAACTGCTCCAGTTTTACTTTTAAACCCCTCCAATCTGTCTTTTTCCAATATGGAATCATAAAGATTGACTCATTTTTTATCATTTTCAGCATAATATTGAAACTTATTACATTATGATCACTATTTCCCAAAAGCTCCCACAGTCTGCTGCTCTCCACTTGGTCTGCTTCATCCCTAGGACCTACTCCAGCGCAGCGCCCTCCCTGGCACAATTGGAAATTACTGTTCAAGAAGGTTCTCCTGGACACATTGCAGGAAGTTCTTCCCATCCGTCCCACACACTCGATCAGGAACCATCAGGGAGAGCAGAGGGAACTTGTGCGTGGAGTCTGAGCAGAGAGGGGAAGCATGAAATTAGCTTTTTTGCCTCAACTTTCACGAAGGAAATGGACCTTGTTGTGAATAAGAACTTTGAGGAGCTGGAATATGGGCTTGAGCAGATCAAGATGTAGTTGATGTGTTGGAAAGTTTGGCAAACATTAAGATTGTTCCCAGGGCCAGACCAGATTTGTCCTAGGTTACTCCGGGAAACGAGAAGGGAGGTTGCTAAGCTGCTGGTGAAGATCTTTGCTTCCTTACTCTCCATAGGAGTCATACTGAAGGATTGGAAGGAGGCGAATGTTGTTCCTCTTTTCAAGAAAGGTAATAGGGAAATCCTGGCAATTACAGACCAGTCAGTCTTACATCTGTGGTCAGCAAGGTTTTGGAAAGAATTCTGAGAGATAGGATTTGTGACTATTTGGAAAAGCATAGCATGATTAAAGGCAGTCAGCATGGCTTTGTGAGAGGCAGGTCATGCCTAACTAATATTATTGATTTCTTCAAGTAGGTGGTCAATGAAAGTCGAGCAGTAGCTGTGGTGTATAGGGAAGTCAGCAAGGCATTTGATAAGGCTCCCCGAGGTAGACTCATTCATAAGTCAGGAGGTATGGGATACAGGGAAATTTGGCTACTGGATTCAGAATTGTTTAGCTGATGGAAAGCAGAGAGTGATTATAAATGGAAAGTATTCTGCCTGGAGGTCAGCGTTGAGTGGTGTCCTGCAGGGCTCTGTTCTTGGGTCTCTGCTCTTTGTAGTTTTTATAAATGACTTGCATGAGGAGATTGAGGGATGAGTTAGTAAGTTTGCAGACATCACAAAGGTTGGAGGTGCCGTTAATAGTATTGAGGGCTATTGCAGGCTGCAGAGCTGGGCTGAGAAATGGCAGATGGAATTCAAGTTGGATAAATGTGAAGTGATGCATTTTGGAAGGTCGAATTTGACTGCGGAATATGTGATTAAAGGCAGGATTCTTGGCAGTGTGTAGGGAAAGAGGGATGTTGGTGTCCGATACTTAGATCTCCCAAAGTTGCTACCCAAGTGGATAGGGTTGTTAAGAAAGCATATGGCTTTCATTAACAGGCTTTCATTAACAGGGGCGATTGAGTTTCAAAGCTGCAAGGTTTTGCTACAGCTCTACAAGTCCCTGGTGAGACCACACTTGGAATGTTGTGTCTAGTTCTGGTGGCCCTACTACAGGAAATATACAGAGGCTTAGGTGAGGGTGCAACGAAGTTTTACCAGGATGGTGACTGGACTGGAGGGCTTGCCTTATGAAGAGAGGTTGACGAAGCTTGGACTTTTCTCTCTGGAGAGAATGAGGTAGAGAGAGCTGACCTGATCGAGGTATACAAGGTAATGGGAGGCTTGGATAGAGTCAATAGCCAGAGACCTTTCCCCAGGGCAGGATTGACTTGGACGAGGAGTCATAGTTTTAAGATATTAGGAGGAAAGTATAGAGGAGACGTCACATGTGTGTTCTTTACACATAGAGTTGTGAATGCATGGAATGCGTTGCCAGCGATAGTGGTGGAAGTGGAGTCATTAGGAACATTTAAGTGTTTGCTGGACATGCACACGGATGACAGTGAGTTGAAGGATACGTAGGTAAGGTTATTTTATTTTACACTAGGATTAATCCTCGGTACAACATTGTAGGCCGAAGGGCCTGTTCTGTGCTGTACTTTTCTAGGTTCTATCTTTTACCCAGTCTACCTCAGTTATTGAAATCACCGTTTATCACAACCCTTCTTCTCCTGCAAATTTCCATAATCTGCCTAGAAATGCTCTCTTCTACTTCCTGCCCACTACTTGGGGCTCCACAATAAACACCCAACAAGGTCACTGCTTCCTTCCTGTTTCTGACCTCCAACTATACAGATTCGAATTCAGGAAGTCTATCAAATTCAGGGGCTACGTTACTGTCTTTGACCAATATTGCTACATCTCTTTTTATATCCCAACCTGTTTGCAGTTCTGTTCTGGCTGAGTCATGTTCCTGTCAATGTTGCTGTGTCACATCCCCAGAGATGGAACCTGAATAAGATTAGATTAGATTAGATTACTTACAGTGTGGAAACAGGCCCTTCGGCCCAACAAGTCCACACCGACCCGCCGAAGCGTAACCCACCCATACCCCTACATTTACCCCTTTACCTAATACTACGGGCAATTTAGCATGGCCAATTCACCTGACTTGCACATCTTTGGAGTGTGGGAGGAAACCGGAGCACCAGGAGGAAACCCACGCAGACACGGGGAGAATGTGCAAACTCCACACAGTCAGTCGCCTGAG
>NW_025194148.1:0-911 GCF_004010195.1 Chiloscyllium plagiosum | reverse complement strand
AACACACAAAGTCACAATTTGTTTTACTTTAATAGTGAGTACTAACCAAAACAATGAACAAATTGAATACTCTTTCCCCGAACTAACCGATATCTCTTAGCTGACCTGAACGTCATGAATATGCTTTTCCATTAACAAAACGATTAAACTTTACATTGATATAATCCCTCAAAGGCCATGCAGTCCCGTAAGCTGTCTCCCTTCCAGTCTTCCAATTCTGTGGTCTGCTCCCTGGGCCATCTTCTTACTTCTAACTGCTTTTACAGGAAAAGGAACTTTTAATAGATATTCCCTTCTGAGATTTCATTGAAAGCAACGTCTTTTTTCTTCAGATGTCACTTGTTCTTTGACTCGATGGCTGTTCCTCTGACCAATTTTCAAATCCCTTCGGATTTTATACTCCCCAACATTGTACCCTCTCATTGTACGATGTTGTCAATACAATAAATTCAAATTCAGTTGGGTTTTGGTACCCTGGGCATAAGTAAAATTAATGGTTGCATTTGAATTGTTGACAAAACAGCAACAAAAACTCAGGTATCAGTTGAATAGCCAACTGTCATATCTATCTATTTTGGAACAGTCCGTCTCCCAGCTGTTCTCTTTTCTGGCAACGGTGGCTGTGATCTAAATGCAGAAAACACTTTCTATCTTAAAATGACCATATACAAATTTAACACCTTCCCCTCCCGCCTGAAGAAAGAATGAACTACCATAATGAAACGACGGCTTCATTTTTGTTTCTGTATCTTAAAGCTATTATTATTAAATACATATGCAATTAATATAAATTATTCCCCTCATATTAATTCCGGGCACTTATGTAACATTGGAATTGATGTAGTCCAACCTTATCTTTCCATTTTCTTTTAATTCTCTGATAACACGTCTGCAATAACATTGTATGAGCC
>NW_025194147.1:2315-4034 GCF_004010195.1 Chiloscyllium plagiosum | reverse complement strand
AGCCTCCTTTTCTCTCACTGCAGGGAAAAGAGACGCCCCAGCCTATTCAGCTTCAGCTTATACCATAAACACTCCAGTTCCAGCATCATTCTTGGAAATCGTTTCTACACCCTCTCAAGTTTCACAAAATCCTTCATAGAAACGGTCAGCCAGATTTGCCTAAAATAATTCTAAATGTGGCCTCACAAATGTTCTGTACAGCTGAGACATGACATCTCGACTCCTACACTTAACATTATGACCAATGAACGAAAGCATGCCAAACACCTTTTTCCCCACCCTGTCTCCCTGCAACTTCACTTTCAAGGAATGATGCATCTGCACCCTTTGGTTTCTTTGCTCAGCAACACTCCCCAAGGCCCAGCCATTGATTGTATAAGTCCTGTCCTGGTTTGGATTACAAAAATGCAACAGCTACATTTATTTAATGAAGCATGGGTTCATGAAAGGCAAGTCATCTTTAACGGATTTGTTGAAATTGTTTGAGGTTATAATGAGCGTGGTAGACAATGTTGAACTGGTGAACGTGGTGTATCTGGATTTACAAAAGGCATTCAGCAAGGTGCTGCACAAAAGGCTGCTGCATAAGATAAAAATGCACAGTGTTACGGGCAATGCATTAGCATGGACAGAAGAATGGTTAAGTGGTGTATCTGGATTTCCAAAAGGCATTCAGCAAGGTGCTGCACAAAAGGCTGCTGCATAAGATAAAGATGCAGTGTTACGGGCAATGCATTAGCATGGACAGAAGAATGGTTAACTAACAGAACACAAAAATTGGGGATAAATGGGTGTTTTTCTGGTTGACAATCAGTGACTAGTAATGTGTCTCAGGGATCAGTGTTGAGAATTGTTGGGACTGCAGTTATTTACAATTCAGGTAGATTGCTTCGAGGTAGAGACCAAGTGTAGTGTGTTGTAGTTCGCAGGAGCCACTTAAATGAGTGATAGAGCAAAGTGTGCAGAAGGATATAGACAGGTTAAGGGATTGGGCAATGGTCTGGCAGATGAAGTACAATGTTAGTAAACATGAGGTCATCCATTTTGGTAGGAATAATAAAAAGTGGTAAAAAACAATGACTGCAGATGCTAGAAACCAGATTCTGGATCAGTGGTGCTGGAAGAGCACAGCAATTCAGGCAGCATCCGACGAGCAGCAAAATCGACGTTTCGGGCAAAAGCCCTTCATTGCTGTGCTCTTCCAGCACCACTGATCCATAATAACAAAGTGAACTACTTTAAAATGGTGAAAAATTACAGAATGCTGATGTGCAGGGGGACCTAGGTGTTCTTGTGCATGAAACACAAAAGTGTGGTTTGCAAGTCCAGTAGCTAATTAGGAAGACAAATGGAATAACGTCCTTCATTGCCAGTGGATAGAGTTTAAAATTAGGACTTTCTGCTGCAGCTGTATAGGGCGCTGGTGTGGCCACGCCTGGAGTACTCTGTACACTTTACATCGCCTTACATGAGATGACACTGAGGTGGGGTTTGCTGAGGAGTTTGACTACGTTGATTCTGGAAATGAGGGGGTTGGCTTATGAGCAGACTGGGATTATACTCATTGGAATTCAGAAGAATGGGGGAGGGGATTGTAAAATTATAAATGCGATAGATAAGACAGAAGCAGGGAGGCTCAAAGTTTGGGAGAAGATTTGTAGCTCGGGTGCTCGTTGTTGTGGTTCTGTTCACCGAGCTGGGAATTTGTGTTGCAAACGT
>NW_025194147.1:0-1756 GCF_004010195.1 Chiloscyllium plagiosum | reverse complement strand
TTTATAGTGGTTTGTATCTGCCGCTTCCGGTTGTCAGTTCCAGCTGTCCGCTGCAGTGGCCGGTATATTGGGTCCAGGTCGATGTGCTTATTGATTGAATCTGTGGGTGAGTGCCATGCCGCTAGGAATTCCCTGGCTGTTCTGTGTTAGGCTTCTCCCAATAGTAGTTTTGTCCCATTCGAACTCATATTGCTTGTCATCTGCGTGTGTGGCTACTAAGGATAGCTGGTCAAGCCAACGTCTTCACCCAAAGGGTTGTGAATCTCTGGAATCCCCTGCCTCGTGAAGCAGCTGAGGCTAACCTGTTGAATGTTTTAAAGGTGCAGATAGATTTGTGAACAGTAAAGGAATGAAGGGTTATAGTGAGCGGTGGGTAAGTGGAGTCTCAGTCCATTGAAAGATGATCCACGATGTTATTGAAAGGCAGAGCTGACTCATGGAGTCAGATGGCCTACTCCTGATTGTATTTCTAATGTTCGGATGTTGTTATGTTCTAACAGGCCTCCAATTCAAAAAGTAATGCTCTCTAACTACTAAATAAAAACGGAAAGAACTGTGGATGCTGTGTATCAGAAACAAAAGCAGAAACTGCTGGAAATGCTCAGAAGGTCTGGCAGCATCTCTGGCGTGAAAGGCTCACCAGTTTATGGTTCCCTTGCTTTTCCATACAACTTTCTTCAATAATGCTGCCACATTCGTCACTCTCCAGTCTTCTGGCATCTAATCTATGATTATCAACGATACAAATATCTCAGCGAGGGGTTCAGGAATCTCTTCCCTCTCTTCACACAAAGTTCTGGGAAATATCTAATCAGGTCTCCAGGATTTATTTAAATTTTTCTACTTTAAGACCTCCAACACCTCCTTTTCTGTAAACTGAACTCATTTTAAGATCACATTATTTATTTCCCAAGTTTCTTAGCTGCCATGCTCCTGTCTACTTTAAATATTGATGCAAAATATTTGCTTAGTGTCTCTGCCATCTCCTGTAGGAAAGCCATGTTGTTCTTTAAGGGCTGTGTTCTCTCCTTAGTTATTCTTTTAACCTTAAAATAATTTTAGAATCTTTTCGGATTCTCCTTAATTCTATTTGCCAAAGCAATTTTATGTCCCCTTTTCCCCTCATGATTTCCTGTTTAAGTATACTCCTACTGCCCTTATATCCTTCTCAGGATCACTCCATCCCAGCTGTCTATATCTGATGAATGCCCCCTTCTTTTTATGGACAGGAGTTGCAATTTCCCTCATCATTGAGCTTTTCCCATGCCTTGCCCTTCACACAAACAGAAACATACCAACACCGAACTCTCATTGTCTCATTCTTAAAGGCCTCCCACTTGTCAGCCATCCCTTTACCTGTGAATAACCTCCTCCAACCAACTTCTCAAAGTCTAATACCATCGAAACTGGCCGGACTCTAATTTGAAACTTTCATTTTTAAATCAATGTTATCCTTTCGTATCATTATTATTAAACCAATAGAATTATGATAACTTTCCCTGAAGCCTGCCCCTATGGACACCTCAGTCACTTGCCCTGCCTTTGTTCCCAACAGATGGTCAAGTATTGCGCACTGTCGATTAGGTGCATCCACATATTGAATAACAATGTTTTATTGTACACACTTAACCAATTTCTCCACATTCCAAGATCTTAATACTACCCCAAACTCTGTTTGGAATGTTAAAATTCCCAACATTATCCGTTTTTCTTACAGATAGCATAATCGCTTGTAAATTTCCCACTGACTATTAGG
>NW_025194146.1:0-4033 GCF_004010195.1 Chiloscyllium plagiosum | reverse complement strand
TCGCTCCTTCATCAGGTGGGTGTTTTTCTCCAGAAACTTGATGTGTGTGTCAATATGCGCGAACTTTTGGAAGATCATTTACCGGCGGTTCGTGGTGTCGATGGTACCTATGACTTGGCGGTATTGGTGTTGGACTGGGGTGGCCAAATTTAAAAATCACACAAAGCCATTTTAGATTCCAACAGTCGACAAATACCTGATGAAGAAGCAGTGCATGGAACGCTAGTGCTTGTAAATATGCCTGTTCGGTACAGTCTGGTGCTGTGTGATGTTGACTCTGAAGTTCTTGGTAATGTTTAACTGAGCGAAGACAGTGAACGAATTTTCGTTCGTGGAGATGAAAATTTCAAATATTAACCACCTCAGCGGAACAAAAATGAATAGTTTGTATGTGTGATGAATCTCCACAATGCGCTTGCGCCAAGTAAAAGTCGAACTTTCAATTGACTGATCCGTCGCCAGCTATAGGAATGGTTGTACCACTGGCCAGATGCACAGCTGAGACTTTATACGCTGCAGAGCTGTCTGATAACAAGTACATGAGCAATAACCGTAACAGTCACAAGGTGAACAAAGAACAAGATAACCACCATCATTGATTCATCTTAAATTGTCGTCGAAAAAAACGACCATTCACAATCTGATCAGCCAATCAATGAGGTCACTGCTGATCAAGGGAATTGCAACTTACTTTGCTGCGTTTTCACCATAATTTGAGGTAAACTCCAGCCTAATCATAACATATTCCCATTAATTTTCAGTTTTAGATTACGTTAATGACCTGTTGCAGGAAACTGAACAACATGAAATGAGTGAAAACGTCCTTCCGGTGAGGTAATCCAGTGCAGAGTCGGCCAGAAAAGAAAAGACAAAGACATGAAACATCACTCCCATTTCTCTCTGCACCAATGTGTTTTCCTGAGTTGAATGTTTGGACGACTTATCTTTAATATCTTAAGAATTAATTATTTTCCCGGGAAAGATTCTTCATAAATCAATTAACATCTGAGTTGTTGAAACATATTTTACTTCAGATTAAAATAGTTGAATATCCTTTCCCCCAGCCTAATGTCCCAATCCTCCCTCCTCTTCCATGTAAATACCAGCTGCTCTAAGTGAGGTTGGAGCTCCCAACCTGACGTTCCAATGCTCCTTGCTGCTCCATGCCGATAGAAGCTGCTCTCTTGAAGTTGGAGCTCCCAGTATGACGTCCCAATGCTCTCTGCTCCATGTCAATAGAAGCGGTCCAGTTGAGGTTGGATCTCCCACTCTGATGTCCCAATGCTCCCAAGCTGCTACATGTCATTAAAAGCTAGTCCTTGTGAGGTTGGAGCTCCCAGTCTGATATCCCAATGCTCCCTCCTCCATGTGAATAGAAGCTGTCCAGTTGAGGTTGGGTCTATCACTCTGATGTCCCAATGCTTCCTGCTGCTACATGTCATTAAAAGCTGCTCCTGGTGAGAGTGGAGCTCCCAGACGGATCTCGCAAAGCTCCTTGCTCCATGTCAACTGAAGCTGCTTCAAATTAGGTGAGATCTCGCAGTCTGATGTTCCAATGCTCCCTGCTGCTTCATGTCAATAGAGGCTGCTCCAGTTGAGGCTGGATCTCCCAGTCTGATGCCCCAATGCTCCCTGCTGCTCCACGTCAATAGAATCTGCTCTAGTTGTGGTTGGAACTCCCAGCCTGATGCCCCAATGCTCCCTGCTTCTCCAAGTCAATAAAAGTTGCTCCCGGTGTGGTTGGAACTCCTGGACTGATGTCACAATGCTCTCTAGTCCATGTCAACAGACGCTGCTCCAGATGAAGTGGAAGCCCCCATCCCTGGCAGCTCACACATCTCTATGCCATCATAGAAATAGTGCCCACTGACCATTTTCACCACTGGAGCTATTGGTGGAATATCCACATCATGTAAACCTAATATTAGTTTTAGCCACCACCGAATCATTATTTCCAAACGACATTCTTTCTTAAATCTTATTTAGCATGTGCATATTACAGTCAATCCGAAGTTAGATAATGGTTGTTATTGATATATGCTCAATAAAAGTTAAATCCTATTTGTCATGTTGAGTAACTGCTACTTAGCAAGGATAATGTTTGAATGAATCACACTTTTATTCCAGGTGAGGGAATGTGGTTTGCATGATTTAAAATGAACTTGTTCACTGTGTAAAATGATCAAATAGATCTCAGTTTCAAAGCAAAACTGGTTACGTTGTCAGCCATCTTGACATGTGGTGTCTTCTTCTTTCAACCACACGGGTATTAGAACGAAATGTCTGTTAATGATACGCGTATAAAGACACGTTAAATCATTTTCATGCTTATGCTACATGAATCTGCGGTTATTGATCCACAGTTTAGGTTCAGTCCCTACATTTAACATGCTGACTTCTCCAGTTGTTCATAGTTCAATGTGATGCATCCAGTGTGTGCATAACGAGAGGGATCTTGTTTCCCACACCTTGTGTTTATATGAGTCTTATGTCCAGCCTTCATCAATGGCGAGAGAAAAGGGCAAGGGCGAGACCAATGTGTAAGTCTCTCCGTGCCCATGCACGGAACCAACATCGGCAATTCTCTACTGTGCATTTACTGCCAGTTCTCGGTGCCCCTATACCCACGTCCTGCCCCTTTTGAATTATCGCCATTATTTTGTGCTGTCTCTCTGTGCTCTTCTCACCAAGATGAATCACTTCTACTCAACTTGCACCAGATTTCATCTGACAAAACTGTCATTAAGAATCCCATTGCATAAACATGCCCTTCGCATCTCTCGTTATTTGGTTTTCCCGGATCTCTATCATAAGATAAAAGGTCACAGCAGCTTGACGTGAAAAATAAAATCGCGTTCCTTTTCATTATCCGAATTCAATTTACATTTTAATGCAGTTTAGGCAACTGGCTCAAATTATTCTTTGAGATTTTATAATAGCGTCGATGCATATAAACTGACCATTGAAGTTCAAATTTCAATAACACAGCTGTGATCATCAAAAAATAGCAACATTGAAAACAGCGACGTGAGTGGGAATCGAATCCCAGCGTGCAGCGCACAATGGATTAACAATCTATTGCCTTAACCTCTTGGCCACCGCGTCACATACTGGAGCGAGACTGTGACCTTATGAATAAGTGAATTGCGTAAATTATGCAGAAGAGCAGATATTTCTCCCTGGTGTTCAAAATTTGGGAGAAGATTTTTAGCTCGAGTGCTCGTTGTTGTGGTTCTGTTCGCCGAGCTGGAACTTTTTGTTGCAAACGTTTCGTCCCCTGTCTAGGTGACATCCTCAGTGCTTAGGAGCCTCCTGTGAAGCGCTTCTGTGGTGTTTCCTCCATCATTTATAGTGGCTGTCCCTGCCGCTACCGGAAGCGGCAGGGACAGCCACGATAAATGATGGAGGAAACACCACAGAAGCGCTTCACAGGAGGCTCCCAAGCACTGAGGATTTCACCTAGACAGGGGGCTAAACGTTTGCAACAAAAATTTCCAGCTCGGCGAACAGAACCACAACATTTCTCCCTGGTGTTGGTGAAATGATAAATAGCACAGTACGGTTCCAAGATTATGGTCTGGCCTCTGGGTTGTGGGGCAAGCGTATTCCCACTGTAACACTCTGCTTACAGTGATCTGAACAAAAATGAAGAAATCAATATGTAACAAGGCCTCTTGAATTCTGTGAAGATTTGAAGTCAACGGAATGAAGGACCCGAAACAGCAGGAGGTGCTCTTTCAAGAAAGAGTTCGATAGAGCTCTTAAGGGATAGTGGAATCAAAGGTTATGGGATAATGCAGGATCAGGATACTGATTGAGGATGATCAGCCATGATCATAATGAATGGTAGTGCTGGCTCGAAGGGCAGAATGGCCTACTCCTGCACCTATCATCTATCGTCTATTAAATTGCCTGTGAGGAATTGTTTTCCAAACTGGAGGAGAGTGCATAGTGCTCAATGTCATTATTCGGAACACCTTTCTTCTGCTCAGATATTTTCACACGCACCTGTGTACAGAACAGACAATTTCAA
>NW_025194145.1:3009-4033 GCF_004010195.1 Chiloscyllium plagiosum | reverse complement strand
CAGATGGGTGACAGTTAGGGGACAGAAAGGGAACAGGCAGGCAGTGCAGGGATCCCATGTAGCTATTCCCCTCAACAATAAGTATACCGTTTTGGATACTGTTGGGGGGGATGACTTACCAGGGGAAAGCAGTGTGGCATCTGCTGCTTAGAAGCGATGGGGGGAGGAGGAGCAGAGCAGTACTCATTGGGGACTCGATAGTTATGGGGACAGATAGGAGGTTCTGTGGGGATGAGAGAGACTCACGTTTGGTGTGTTGCCTCCCGGGTGCCAGGGTCCGTGATATCTCTGATCGTGTTTTTGGAATCCTTCAGGGGGACGAAGAGCAGCTCCAAGTAGTGGTCCACATTGGCACCAACGACATAGGTCGGAAGACAGATGGGGACTTGAGGCAGAAATTCAGGGAGTTAGGATGGAAGTTAGGATGGATGAGCACCTTAAAAATGTGGAGCTTATTCAAGGAAAAGCTCCTGTGTGTCCTAGATAAGTATGTACCTGTCATGCAGGGAGGAAGATATAGAATGCGTGAGCCGTGGTTTACTAAGGAAGTGGAATCCCTTGTCAAGAAGAAGAAGAAGGCTTATGTTAGGACAAAATGTTAAAACTCAGTTTGCGCGCTTGAGGGTAACAAGGAAGTCAGGAAAGACATAAAAAGAGAGCTCAGGAGAGCCAGGAGGGAACATGAGAAGTTGTTGGCGGATAGGAAACCCTAAGGCTTTCCCTGGGTATGTCAGGAATAAAAGAATGACAAGAGTTAAATTAGGGCCAATCAAGGATAATAGTGGGAAAAGTTGTTGGCGGATAGGAAACCCTAAGGCTTTCCCTGGGTATGTCAGGAATAAAAGAATGACAAGAGTTAAATTAGGGCCAATCAAGGATAATAGTGGGAAGTTGTGTGTGGAGTTAGAGGAGATAGGGGAAGCAATAAATATTTTCAACAGTGTTCACTGTAGAAAATGAAAATGTTGGCATCGAAGATAGAGACACTTGCATCAAGACTAGAAGAGATTGAGGTTCAGAAGGA
>NW_025194145.1:0-1470 GCF_004010195.1 Chiloscyllium plagiosum | reverse complement strand
CCAGGTTGAACTCCATCTGCCATTTCTCAGCCCAGCTCTGCATCCTGTCCATGTTGTGCTGCAGCCTGCAGTAGCCCTCTATAATATTCACGAAACCTCCAACCTTTGTGTCATCTGCAAATTTACTAACCCACCCCTCAGCCTCCTGATCCAAGTCATTTATAAAAACTACAAAGGGCAGAGGCCCAAGAACAGAGAACTGCAAACCCCACTCAACAATGTCCTCCAGACAGAATATTTTCCATCTATAACCACTCTCTGCCTTCTGTCAGTCAGCCAATTCTGAATCCAGACAGCTAAGTCTCCCTGTATGCCATACTTCCGACTTTATGGATGAGCCTACCATGGGTAACCCTATCAAATGCCATCCTAAAGTCCATATACACCACATTTACTGTTCAACCTGTCATCAACCTGCATTGGCACCACCACAAAGAACTCAATAAGATTTGTGAGGCATGACTGTCCCTCACAAAGCCATGCTGACTGCCTTTAATCACACTATGTTTTGCCAAATAGTCGTAAATCATATCCCTCAGAATTTTTTCCAAAACGTGGCTGACCACAGACTTAAGACTGACTGGACTGTAATTGCCAGGGATTTCCCTGTTACCTTTCTTGAAAAGAGGAACAATGTTCACCTCCCTCCAATCCTCCGGTACAATTCCTGTGGGGAGTGAGGAGGCAAATATCCTCGCCAGCGGTTTAGCAATCTCCTTTCTCACTTCCCGGAGCAGCCTAGGATACATCTGGTCTAGTCCTGGGGAATTATCAATTTTAATCTTTTCCGAAATTTCTAGCACATCAACTTCATCAATTTTGATCTGGTCAAGACTGTATCCCAGCTCCTTTAGGATTTCATTTACAATAAGCTCCCTTACCTTGATGAAAACCGAAGCAAAAAACTCATTTAGGGCTTCTCCTATCTGTTCAGACTCCACACACAATTTCCCCCCGCTATCCTTGATCGGCCCTACATTTATCCTGATCATTCTCTTATTCCTCACGTATGAGTAAAATGCCTTTGGTTTCTCCCAAATCCTTCTTGCCAAACCCTTTACGTCCCCCTTCGGGCTCTCCTCGGTCCATTTCTGAGCTCCTTCCTAGCAAGCCTGTAATCCTCTAAAGCTGTGCTGGATCCTTGCTTCCTCTACTTTACGTATGCTGCCTTCTTCCTTTTGATGAGAAGTCCCTCTGTTCTAGTCATCCAAGTATCCTTAATCTTACCCCTTCTTACCTGCTCCAGAGGAACCAATTTGTGCATTACTCGCAACAGCTGCTCCTAAATAGTCTCCACATGTCTGCTGTGTCCTTTCTGTGGAACAATTGCTCCCGGTCTGTACTTCCCAATTCTGATAGCGTCATAACTTTCTTCCCCCAATTAAATACCTTCCCTCGGTAACTGCTCCTTTCACTCTCCAAGGCTCTGCTAAATGTGATTCTGGATCAGTGGTGCTGGAAGAGCACAGC
>NW_025194144.1:2673-4033 GCF_004010195.1 Chiloscyllium plagiosum | reverse complement strand
AATCATAGATAACAAAGAGCATTGGACCCAGCCTCCAGTCTGACAAGCATCCTTCCATTAAACCCTCTGCTTCCTACCAGCAAGCCAACTGTGTATCCAATTGGCCAGTCCCCCCAGCATTCCACTCGATGTAATCTTCCAGAGAAGCCTGCCTTGTGGAACTTTATCAAAGGCCTTACTGAAATCCATAGAGACTACGTCTACCGCTCTGCCCTCATCAAACGTCTTGGTCACTTCATCAAAGAACTCTAACAAATTAGGGAAGCATGATCTCCCACTCACAATTTTATGCTGACTGCTCCAAAAGAAACCCTGTGTAAGTAATGGGTGCAAGCAATCGTATGATGTCCTTCATTGTAAGATGATTCGAGTACATAAGTAAAGCCATCTTCGTGCAGTTGTAAAGCCTTGCTGAGAGAGCATTAGGGGCACTCTGTACAGAGTTTATCTCCTTTGTAAGGAATGATCTACTTACCACAGACACGGGTGATGGTAACATGAGGATAGAGTAAAGAAACTGAGTGTTTAATCTGTAGATCTGTGAGATATGATGAAATGGTGATGCTGAGACAAGAGGCGTGGCAGCGATCATTTATTTCCAAAAGAGACATTGACAGGGTGAGAAGTTCCATACTTTACGCAGGATTGATTAGTTTGATTTATTGGCACGTGTACCTCAGTACAGGGAAAAATCTTTATTAATAAGCAGTGGAGGTAGATCATAGTAAGCATGGCCAGACAAATCATAAGGTAGAAGTAGACTTGGGCAGAGTAAGGCATACAAGTTACACTGAACAGGAAGTGCACTAGACAAGATTAACATGAACAAGGTCAGCATTTTATGAACTTAGAGAATCCATTCATCAGTCTAACGAGGCTTTGCTAATAGGTTATATGTGTTAAGTAACTCTACCGTACTGAATGCCATGTTGTTCAAAATCCCCAACAGCAGCCACAATACCTTCCAAATGAAACAGGTAGCCATTTACATCAGCTTCTGCCCTACACAGAGAACAGCAGGCTGTCTTCTCGGAGATGAAAGATGCCTTCTTGAGAATTCACACAAGATATATATCTTCTCTCCTTACCGCGGGAAAACCACGTTAAAGTCCCACGTCTGTGTCATGAGCAACGTAGCCACGAGGAACAACGTGGAGCAATCTGTGTACCCGTTGCTCCACTTGTTCATCATGAAAGCATCAGTTAGGAGACAGTGAGAACTGCCGATTCTGGGGATCAGCGTAGAGAATGGATTGCTGGAGAAGCACAGCAGGTCAGGCAGTATCCGAGGAGCAGGAGAATTGATCTTTCGGGCTTAAGCTGGACATGAGGAATACAGCATCAATTATCTCATTCTGTC
>NW_025194144.1:0-2462 GCF_004010195.1 Chiloscyllium plagiosum | reverse complement strand
GGCTTTGTTTTTTCAGTAACATCAGAAACTATTGGGGTCTACACAGAGTTGGAAACTTCAGTGGATGTCTCCTGGCTGCTACTCTCGCTGAATTTTCTCTTGATGCTGTTTTTAATTCCTGGATTGGAGTAATGTTAGTGACGATCTGTGTCTGAATATTCCTTTTTGCCAGGGGCTGTGTTTATGGGATTTTCCTATTTTGGAACAGTTCATTAGTAATAGTTCCTAGGTCTATTATTCTGTTAACTTGGACAATAGAATTATGTTATTCTACATTCCCCTTTCTTTGGTTTCATTTCATCTTTCGTGTTTAAGTAAATGGTGTTATGCTTCACACCGAGTAGTTTGACCTGTCACATTGCATCTGGAATAGACACTTTACATTTCTTTTAAAATAAAAAAAAACAGATTAGAGTCTTGGTTACCTCCTTCAAATATTTTCGAGGGGCTATAGTGTGGTCCATCACACTAGACCTCTTATCTTCCTGAGTGATAGGATGGAGGCACTGAATGGGCTGTCCTTGTTCTTCTCCAATAATATCTTTGTGCTGAATGACTTCCTCATATTCCTGTTAAACCAGTGTGAGGTACTGAATGAACTCTTGTTTCACTGTGGCAATGTGCAGTGTTAGGCAGTGCTGTTACATGAATGTTACAAACACTTTAACAGAACAAACCTGAGTGTGTCTGGATCTTGCTGCACATGGACACAGAACCAGTTCAGGAGCTGACGGGGGACAAAACGCTTGGAACATTGCGGAATCTTCAGTGACCATCCCCACATTCTTGTCTTTTGTTGGGGAGGGTGAGGGCGTGGAGACACTGATGAAGCAGCTGAAGATGTTTCTGAAGAGGAAGCTACCCTGCTGTCTCCCACAAAGGTGACCCAGGACTGAGATGATGAACATCTTCCTTTGTGCCATGTTTGACTCAAAACACTGGACAGTTTACTCAGATTCCCATAAAGTCCAGTTTTGTTAAGCTCCTTGATGTCAACAGAAGTTAACCACTGCCTTGATATCAGGGCCAGTCATTTTTACCTGAAACCTTGAGCCAACCTCTTTTGTTCATCTCAATAGCCCATGATATAGGAGCAGCAAGTGTTTTCTTCAAACAGGTGGTATTGAATGTCAGGATTTCTCTTCTCAAGAGTGTTCGGGGAGCTAGATGACTGAAAGTATTTGAAGAGGAGGTAGATGGATATTGATCTGTCAGAGAGTTGAGGGCAATGAAGAATTGGTTACGAAAGAAAATTTGAGACCACGATCTCAGTGAAGGGTAAGGCAGGCTTGGGGAGTGAAAGACTTGTCCCTGTTTCTGATGTTCTCACATTCTGTTATTGGAAAGTTAGTGGGTGTTATTTTAATGGATGTTCTGTTATTGTATATTGCAGTCAAGGAGATCAGAGGAGTTTGTGAGCCATTTCTTGGCGAGGTATGTGGGCTCTATTCACAGTGAATCTGGGTCTACAACATGACCAACAAATGAAGCACAAGTTGCAGAGAGGGGAAGCTCTGTAAAGAGAGATGAGGGGTCTCTTTCATACCCAGCCTGGGCTTTCCAATTACATTTCCCAAATCACGTCAAAGCGTATGGGACAGTCTTGAAGTGCCGAATGGTCTCCTCTATTTCTGTGCACCTGGTTATACGAGTAAGTGATCTGCAATAGTTCCTATCTAGCAGGTTTGAGGGGCTGAATGGAACACAGGAACATGGGACTGAGGAGCAGGAGCGGGTAATTAGATACTTTCAGCCGTCTCCACCAGGCACTAAAATTGTGGCTGATCAGGTCGTTGTCTCAGCCCCACTTTCCTGCCTGTGTCCCATTATCCGTGACTCAATTCTCTGTCAAATGTGTAACTAATGCAGCTTTCAATCAATGTGAACATAGAGTCACGAAAAACTTCCAGTGAAGAGAATTCCGACTTGAAAGGTACCTTCAGAATTTTTCGTCATCCCTCTTGTAGAATCAGAGAGTCATGCAGAACGGAAGCAGACCCGTTAGTCCAATATGTTCACTCCGATCAGATATCAAATCTGATCCAGTCCCATTTGCCAACATTTGGCGAATATCACTCCTCTTTCAGATACTTCTTAAATATGTGATATTAGCCGCCTTCAGCACTTCCTCTGACAGCACTTTCTGTACACACACCACTCTGTGTGAAACATTTACTTTCAGGTCCCTTCTCAATCATTCGCCTTCTCGCCTACAACCTATGCCCCCTTGTTCTGGACTCCCCTATCCTTCGGAGCAGAGCGTGGCTGTTCAGAATATCCATGCCCCTGATGATTTTATAAACCTCTATAATGTCACCCCTCAACCTCTGACACTCCAGGGGGTAACACCTCAACCTAATTAACCTCTCCCTAAAGATCAAACCTACAGTCCTGGAACATCCGTGTAAATCATTTCTGCAGAAAACTGACTTGTACGCAGTATTCTTTTTTTATAGATATTT
>NW_025194143.1:0-4033 GCF_004010195.1 Chiloscyllium plagiosum | reverse complement strand
TGTACATGTGAATATATTCTACAGTGTGTGTCCATTTGTGCATGGTATCTGTGTAAGGGAGTTTATGTGTATGAGAGAATGTGCATGGGACAATACGCCCCTGTGAGAGAGTGTGTGTTTTCCTGTGTAAGTATGTGATTGTGTGTGTGTTTACATGTGCGTGTGTGCATTTTCTGTGTGAGAGTGAGTTTGTGTTTGTTTTTCTAATTGTTTTACTACATATGTCTGAGTCTGTGTCAGTCTGTGTCGTTTACTGTTTGCCTCATATGTGAAGTGACTGTTTCACCTGCGCATCATAGATTCTTTCTCTGCTAGAATTTTGCAGTTATTAACTGCAGGACAGTCTGTGCTATCAAGTAAGGAGCTTCCATACTCCAGGAAGCTCACGCTTCAGCATAAAGTCAGCGAGCGATAAGAACTGTCCTGTTCTTAGTTCTTGAGTTCTGTGTGATGGTGCAGCCAGGCACTGCAGATGACATCCTGAATCTACGGCTTTCCTTTTAAGGTAAGTCCATCATTTCTCAAAATGCAACACACATTCAAAAAAACAGATTGAAGACATTTATCCCTGTAAAGATCAAATTTCTTTCCACTTGCTTTACCTGACAAAAGCCGAAAATCCATCATGTGCTATCTACAATAATTGTTCATGTGCTGCAAAACCAACAATTATTGTCCATCCATTACTGAGGAGAGGTAATTTCGGAATGAGGTACATTACGTTGAACCTGGAGTCACATACGAAACAAAGCTGGTAAGGACGTCAAGTTTCCTTCCAGGAAAGACATTAATGAAGGAGGTAACGCCTTTCTTTCTCACTGGTCCTCCCTCAAACTGATAATTAACAGCATTTACAGATTTGACAGTAGTGTCTGTACCCACTATGATATACCAGTCCTGTGTTCCCAACCATGCCCTGAGTTCATCTGGCTTATCTGCTGGCCTCCTAAATGCAGTTTAATTTGTTAATCATTCATCGTTCTCTGCCTTGCTTCTCTCTGACTTCACTGTTTGACTTGCTTCTTTTCCCAACTGTACCAGTCTCCACCTGACTTATTTTTCTTCAATATCTCATTTTGTCTCACCGCTCCCTTCGTGCCAACTTTAAATCCTTTCGAGCAACTCTAGCAAATTCATTCACTAGGAATTTAGGCAGGATCTTAAAACGTTGGTCCTCAAAACTAATAATGTCTGGATGATTCCCAGAACCAGTAGCAATTAAGGTGCAATCCATTCTTTTTTTAAAGGTCGCTTCTACCCCAGATGATGTTACATTGACCAAAAATGTGAATCCTTCTCTGTTGCACCAGCTCTTTAGCCACGCATCCATCTGCTCTATCCTCCTATTCCGACTCTCACCAGTTCGTGTCACTAGGAATAACACAGGTATCACTTATCTTGAGGACCTACTTTTTAAGCTCCTGCATAATTTCCTATATTCTGCCTTCAGTGCCGTATGCATTTTTCTTCTTATTTTCTCGGATTCAATGCGTACAACGACTTCCTGTTCGTAACCAGCCGCTTTGATAATAAGCTGAACTGTCTCCGAGGTATCATTGACCCGGGCACCGGGGAGTCAACACACCATTTAGACATATCATTGCCGGCTGCAGAAATGTGTCTGTGCCTCGGAGTGGAGAATCCTTTGTGAAAATCGATCGCATGGAACCTCACATATCCTTCAGTACATTAGAGTCAGTCTCGTTACCAGAAACCTGACTGTCAGTGGTATATTACCCTGTGATTCCGTCACCACCACGACAAGCAGACCAAACATAACCAGAAACCCTAACCATCTTACCATACATCAAAGAAGTTTTAGAAATGATAGCCAGACTACTAAGACCCTTCGGAATCCTAGTAGCACACAAACCCACCAACACTCTCAAACAAAAACGAACAAACTTAAAAGATCCAGTACAACTCACGGAAAAAAAACGTCATCTACAAAATTCCATGCAAGACTGCCACAAACATTATGTAGGACAAACAGGAAGAACGTTAGCCACCAGGATACACGAACACCAGCTAGCCACAAAAAGACACGACTTTCACTCCCTCGTAGCCCTACACACGAAAAAAAACCACCAATTCGACTGGGGCAATACATCTATCCTGGGACAGGCCAAGCAAAGACATGCCAGAGAATTCCTAAAGTCCTGGCACTCCAACCACAACGCCATAAACAAATGCATAGATCTAGATGCCATCTATCAACCCATCAGAAAACGAACAGGAAATTACATCACCACAACCCCCGGGAACCCATTCCAGAAGAAAGCAGGAAACAACAGCTTCGCTTCACTTGGACGTGGCCACTGATGTTGTTACCTATCCAGGTAATGAAACGTCTGGACATCAAACCTACAGCTCAGCGAGCAAAACCTACAGCCTAAAACCCCTACTATTTTCAATCGAGCATACTTGTTTGAGATGGGAATAGCCATAAGGTACTCTTGCACTACATGCCTCCAGCTATTAAATTTTCTGGTGGACTCCCATCTACTTGACTGTATATTCGGTTTATCACTCTTCCTGAACTGCTATCTATCAAATCCCTCAGCTCCTATAAATATCTTCTTGCCTGGAACTGCAGGTCCATCCCACCCCTGTAATCTGATAGGATTCAAAACCAAACACCACTTCCTGCACACATAATCATCAGTAAAAGTGATATTTTCCCAAACTCCCACATCTGTTAGGAAGAGCACACATCTGTTATTTTTACAAATTAACAACCTCCTGAACCAGAAAACAACCCGTGCTTATTGCTCTAAAGACTGATATAGGATATCATGGTACATATGCTTTGTATTTTGCAAACGTTTGCATTAGATTCCCTACAGTATAGAAACAGACCATTTGGCACTACTATTGTACACCAACCCTCCCAAGAGGATACCACCCAGACCCATTGCCCTACACTTACCCCGATTAACGCATGTAACACTATGAATAATTTAAAGGGTCAGTTCACCTGACCTACACATCTTTGGATTGTGAGAGAAAACCGGAGCACCTGATGAAGCCCACACAGACACGGGGCGAATGTGCTATCACCACGCAGATAGTCACCCTAGTCAAGAACCCAGGTTCAGCGAGGCAGTCGTGCTAACCACTGAGTCACCGTGCCAGTTAATTCACAGAATGCTTACAGCGTGGATGGATTTTCTGGAGAAATTTTTAGAGAAATTCAGCAGGCCTAGCAGCATCTGCCGAGAGATAAACAAGGTGAACGCCGAGTGAGCCTTCGTCATAACAAGGGTAATAACTATTATCTGTTGTCTTCATCTCTCTTATCTGGCAAATTCGCTTTTCCTTAGGTTAGTGACCACTGCTGGCTGCAAGCAAAAGCTCAACCAACATACAGAAAAAAATCCGATTTTGTCAGGGTCAATGAGGCAGCTCATGTAAGAGAACAGATTTTAAATGCATATTCGGAACATTCAATGCCCCTGAAGTATTGTGAATATAAGTGTTGCTTCAAATTGCTTTCCATTTCAGTATGCAACCGTGCTACCAAGTAATTATTTCCCCCCAAATCCTGAACCTTCGATTACTGTCATGCCCTTTGATGTAACATGTAGTATAAACAAGCTAAATTCTAAGCATTCCCTCTTGATGACACACATTATATCCTCAAAGAAATTCAGTAGAATTTAAAAAGCCAACTCCGTCACATTAGCATCAACTGAACAATGTGGACTCCTATATCCGGTTGAATAACACCTCCCAACAGTTACCCTGTGACATGTTCAGCTCAATGCCCTGTGCTTCCTGCTTTCTGTCTCCCTTGTTTAGTCCAATGCATCCAGCTGCTATGTTCCAATACACTGGGAATGAGTCACCGAAAAGCGAAAGAGTTTCAAATAATCAGAATGAAAAAGCGACTTTTTCAACAGCTGGATATTGGGATTCCCATTCATTATCAGAGTGGATGACTTCCTTGATTCTGTTTTTTTTATGGCGAAGAAAATGGAAGTGATTTTATATTTTGCGGATATCTTGGTTTTGAACCCAAGGTGGCGGTGAA
>NW_025194142.1:0-4033 GCF_004010195.1 Chiloscyllium plagiosum | reverse complement strand
ACTCCCAGTGAAGACTCACAGTAAAGAATCACAGTAAAGAATCACAGTGAAGACTCCCAGTGAAGAATCTCTGTGAAGATTCACACTGAAGACTCACAGTGAAGACTGAATGAAGACTAACAGTGAAGACACAGCTTTAAGACACGCAGTGAAGACTCACAGTGAAGACTGTCAGGGAACACGCACAGAAAAGCATCGCAGCAAAGACTCAGAATGAAGATGCACAGTGAAGATGGACAGTGAAGACTGACACTGAAGACTCACAGTAAAGACACTCACTGAA
The DNA here is from genome assembly GCF_004010195.1 of Chiloscyllium plagiosum. Lineage (NCBI taxonomy): Eukaryota > Metazoa > Chordata > Chondrichthyes > Orectolobiformes > Hemiscylliidae > Chiloscyllium > Chiloscyllium plagiosum. The sequence goes on along the minus strand of NW_025194142.1, from coordinate 3,750 downwards.
GACTCACAGTGAGGATACAGAGTGAAGAATCTCAGTGAAGACTGACAGTAATGACTCACAGTGAAGACTGAATGAAGACTCACGATGAAGACTCACAATGAAGATGCAGAGTGAAGACACCCAGTGAAAACTCAATGATGACTCAAAGTGAAGACTCTCAGTGAACACTCACAGTGAATATTCACAGTGAAGACTTTCAGTGAAGACACACAGTGAATAGTCTCAGTGAAGACTCACATTGAAGATTGCATTGAAGACACACAGTGAAGATACACAGTGAATACTCACAAAGACTCACATTGAACACTCTCAATGAATACACTCAGCGAAGACTCACAATGAAGAATTACAGTGAATACACACAGTGAAGACAACAGTGAAGACTCACAGTGAAGGCTCCCAGTGAAGAATCTCAGTGAAGACTCACACTGAGGACTCACAGTGAAGACTGAATGAAGATAAACAATGAAGACACAGAGTGAAGACTCCGAGTGAAAACTCACAGTGAAGTCTCCCAGTGAAGACTCACAGTGATGACTCAAAGTGAAGACTCTCAGTGAAAACTCACTGTGAAGATTCACAGTGAAGACTTGCAGTGAAGACCCAGACTTGTAGTGAAGACTCCCAGTGAGGACTCACAGTGCAGACACTGAGTGAAGACTCACAGTAAAGACACACAATGAAGACTCAAAGTGAAGACTCACGGGGAAGACTCACAGTGAAGAGTCTTACCATAGACTCGCAGTGAAGAATGCATTGAAGACTAATAGTGAAGTCTCTCAGTGAATATGCACAGTAAAGACTCACACTGAAGACTTATGTGAGGACTTGCAGTGAAGACTCTCAGTGAAGACACACGTGAAGACTCTCAGAGATGACACACAGTAAAGACTCTCAGCGAAGACTCTTGGTGAAGTCTCTGTGAAGACTCACAGTGAAGAGTCTCCATGAAGACTCAGTGAAGACTTACAGTAAAGACTCTCAGTGAAGACACAGATTTAAGATGCACAGTAAACACACTCAGTGAAGTCTCTCAATGAAGATGCACAGTAAGGTCTCACAGTGAAGAGTCTCAGTAAAGACACACTGTGAAGAGTCTCAGTGAAGACTCGCAGTTAAGATTGCATTGAAGACTAACAGAGAAGACTCTCAGTGATGATGCACAGTGAAGTCTCACAGTGAAGACTCACACTGAAGGCTCACAGTGAGGACTTGCAGTGAAGATAAACAGTGAAAACTCATAGTGAAGACTTGTAGTGAAGAATCACTGTGAAGACTCACAGCAAAGACACACAGTTAAGAGTCTCAGTGAAGATTCACAGTGAAGATTCTCAGTGCGGACATACAGTTAAGATGTGCAGTAAAGATAGTCAGTGAAGACTCTCAGTGAAGGCAAACAGTGAGTGAAGACTCACAGAGATGACTCACTGTGAATATTCTCTATGAAGACTGTCAGCGAAGACGCACAGTGAAGACTCTCAGTGAAGACTTGCAGTGAAGACTCACAGAGAAGACTCACAGTGAAGACTCGTAAGGAAGACTTGCAATGATGATGCAGAGTGAAGACTCCCAGTGAAAACTCCCAGTGAAGACTCAAAGTGAAGACTCACAATGAAGACTCCCAGTTAAGATTCTCAGTACAGACTCTCAGTAAAGACTCATGGTGAAGACTCACAGGGAAGACTCACTGTGAAGAGTCTCAGCAAAGACTCACAGTGAAGAGTCTCAGTGAAGACTAACAGTGAAGACCCAAAGTAAAGACTCACCTTTAAGACTCACAGTGAAGGCTCTCACTGAAGACTCACAATAAAGACTCAAATTGAAGACTCACAATGAAGACACACAGTGAAGATTCGCATTGAAAACTTGCATTAAAGACTCACAGTGAAGACTCAGACTGAAGACTCTCAGTGAAAACTCACAGCGAAGACTCTCCGGGAAGACCTGCAGTGAAGATTCTCAGCGAAGTTTACATTGAAGACTAACAGTGAAGACACACAGTGAGGATGCACAATGAAGATTCGCAGTGAATACTCACAGTGAAGACGCACAATAAATACTCACAGTGAAGACTTCCAGTCAAGACTCTGAGTGAAGAATCACAGTGAAGACTCACAGTGAATACTCGCAGTAAAGACTCTCAGTGAAGACTTGCAATGAAGACTCACAGTGAAGCTCACAGTGAAGACTGAATGAAGACTAACAGTGAAGACACAGAGTGAAGTTTCCCAGTGAAAACTGACAGTGAAGACTCCTGGTGAAGACCCATAGTGAAGACTAAAGTGAAAACTCACTGTGAAGACACCCAGTGGAGACTCACAGTGCTGACACAAAGTGTAGACTCTCAGTGAAAACTCACTGTGAAGATTCACGGTGAAGATTTGCAATGAAGACCCTTAGTGAAGACTCACAGTGAGGACTCACACTGAATACTCACAGTGAAGACTCCCAGTGAAGAATCACAGTGAAGACTCACAGTGAATACTTGCAGTGAAGACTCACAGTGAAATCCCACAGTGAAGATTCTCCATGAAGAGTCACACTGAAGACTCACAGTGAAGACACTGAGTGAAGACTCACAGTGAAGACTGCCAGTGAAGATTCACAGTAAAGAATCACAGTGAAGTCTCTCAGTGAAGAATGACAGTGAAGAGTCACAGTGAAGACTCTCAATGTAGATTCACAGTGAACACACAGTGAAGACTTCCAGTGAAGACTCCCAGTGAAGAATCACAGTGAAGACTCACAGTGAATACTCGCAGTGAAGACTCTCAGTGAAGACTCTCAATGAAGACTCACAATGTAGACTCACAGTGAAGACTCACAGGGAACACTTACAGTGAAGAGTCTGAGCGAAGACTCGCAGCGAAGACACAAAGTGAAGACTCAGTGAAGACTTTCAGTGAAGGCTTTCAGTGAAGACTCACAGTGAAGAGTCTCAGTGAAGACTCACAATGAAGATGCAGAGTGAAGACTCACAATAAAGACTCATAGTGAAGACTCACAGTGAAAACTCTCCATGAAGACTCACACGGAAGACTCAGAGTTAAGATTGAATGAAGACTAGCAGTGAAAAGACAGAGTGAAGACTCCCAGTGAAAACTGACAGTGAAGACTCACAGTGATGACTCAAAGTGAAGACTCTCAGTGAAAACTCACTGTGAAGAACCACAGTGAAGACTTGCAGTGAAGACTCACAGTGAGGACTCATAGTGAAGACTCAAAGTGAAGACTCACAGTGAAGATTGTTTTGAAGACTAACAGTGAAGACTCTCAGTGAAGATGCACAATGAAGACTCACAGTGAAGACTCACAGTGAAGACTCGGTGAAGACTTACAGTAAAGTCTCTCAGTGAAGACACAGAGTTAAGACGCACAGCAAAGACTCACAGTGAAGACACACTGTGAAGATGTGCAGTGAAGGCGGACAGTGACGACTGACACTGAAGACTCACAGTGAATACCCTCAATGAAGACTCACAGTGAGGATTCACAGTGAAGACACAGTGAAGACTCTCAGTGAAGACTGACACTGATGACTCACAGTGAAGGCTGAATAAAGACTCATGATGAAGACTCACAATGAACATGCAGAGTGAAGACTCCCAGTGAAAACTCTTAGTGAAGTCTCTGTGAAGACTCACAGTGAAGAGTCTCAGTGAAGACTCAGTGAAGACTTACAGTAAAGTCTCTCAGTGAAGACACAGAGTTAAGACACACAGTAAAGACACTCAGTGAAGACTCTCAATG
>NW_025194141.1:0-4033 GCF_004010195.1 Chiloscyllium plagiosum | reverse complement strand
CTATCTCTGTAACATCTCCTGCCGTGCCTTGCTATCTCTGTAACACCTCCAGCCTTGCTTTCCTCGCTCTGTAACATCTCCAGCCTTGCTTTCCTCTCACTGTAACATATCCAGCCTTGCTTTCCTCTCTCTGTAAAATCTCCAGCCTTGCTTTCCTATCGCTGTAACATTTCCAGCCTTGCTTTCCTCTCTATCTATAACATCTCCAGCCTTGCTTGCCTCTCTCGGTGACATCTCCAGCCTTGCTTTCCTCTGTCTGTAACATCTCCAGCCTTGCTTGCCTCTCTCAGTGACATCTCCAGCCTTGCTTTTCCGACTCTGTAACATCTCCAGCCTTGCTTTCCTCTGTCTGTAACGTCTCCAGCCTTGCTTTCCTGTCACTGTATCATCTCCAGCCTTGCTTTCCTCTCTCCTTGTAACATCTCCAGCCTTGCTTTTCTGACTCTGTAACATCTCCAGCCTTGCTTTCCTCTGTCTGCAACATCTCAAGCCTTGCTTTCCTATCACTGTAACATCCCCAGCCTTGCTTTCCTCTCTATGCAACATATCCAGCCTTGCCTTCCTCTCTCTGTAACGACTCCAGCCTTGCTTTCCTCTCTCCTTGGAACATCTCTAGCCTTGCTTTCCTCTCTCTGTAACATCTCTGGCCTTGCTTTCCTCTCTTTGTAACATCTCCAGCCTTGCTTTCCTCTCTATGTGTAACCTCTCTAGCCGTGCTTTCCTCTCTCTGTAACATCTCCCGCCTTGCATTTCTGTCTCTGTAACATCACCAGCCTTGCTTTCTTCTCGATGTAACATTTCCAGCCTTGCTTTCCCCTCTCCTTGTAACATCTCTAGCCTTGCTTTTCTCTCTCTCTGTAACATCTCCAATATTGTTTTCCTCTCTCCGTATCATCTCCAACATTGTTTTCCTCTCTCTGTAACATCTCCAACATTGTTTTCCTCTCTCCATAACATCCCCAGCCTTGCCTTCCTATCGCTGTAACATCTCCAGCCTTGCTTTCCTCTCTATCTATAACATCTCCAGCCTTGCTTGCCTCTCTCGGTGACATCTCCAGCCTTGCCTTTCTGACTCTGTAACATCTCCAGCCTTGCTTTCCAAACTCTGTAACATCCCCAGCCGTAATTTCCTCGCTATGCAACATATCCAAGCTTGCTTTCCAATCTCTGTAACAGCTCCTGCCTTGCCTTCCTATCTCTGTAACACCTCCAGCCTTGCTTTCCCCTCTTCTTGTAACATCTCTAGCCTTGCTTTCCTCTCTCTGTAATATCTCCAGCCTTGCTTTCCTCTCTAGGTGTAACGTCTCTAGCCTTGCATTCCTCTCTCTGCAACATCTCCAGCCTTGCTTTCCTCTCTCCTTGTAACATCTCTAGCCTTGATTTCCTCTCTCCTTGTAACATCTCTCGCCTTGCTTTCCTCTCTCTGTAATGTCTCTAGCCTTGCTTTCCTCTCTCTGTAACATCTGTTGCCTTGCTTTCCTCTCTCTGTAACATCTCCAGCCTTGCGTTCCTCTCTATCTGCAACATCTCTAGCCTTGCTTTCCTCTCTCTGTAACATCTCCAGCCTTGATTTCCTCTCTCCTTGTAACATCTCTAGCCTTGCTTTCCTCTCTCTGTAACATCTCTCGCCTTGCTTTCCTCACTCTGTAACGTCTCCAGCCTTGCTTTCCTCTGTATCTGTAACTTCCCCAGCCTTGCTTTCCTCTCTCTGTAACATCCCCAGCCTTGCATTCCTCTCTCTGTAACATCTCCAGCCTTGCTTTCTTCTCTATGCAACATATCCAGCCTTGCTTTCCTCTCTATGTGTAACATCTCTCGCCTTGATTTCCTCTCTCAGTAACAACTCCAGCCTTGCTTTCCTCTCTCCTTGGAACATCTCTAGCCTTGCTTTCCTCTCTATGTGTAACATCTCTAGCCTTGCTTTCCTCTCTCTGGAACAACTCCAGACTTGCTTTCCTCTCTCCTTGGAACATCTCTAGCCTTGCTTTCCTCTCTCTGTAACATCTCCAGCCTTGCTTTCCTCTCTCTCTGTAACATCTCCAGTCTTGCTTTCCTCTCTCTTTAACACCTCCTGCCTTGTTTTCCTCTCTCTGTAACATTTCCAGCCTTGCTTTCTTCTCTATCTGTAGCATCTCCAACGTTGTTTTCCTATCTCTCTGTAACATTTCTGGCATTCCTATCCTCTGTCTCTGTAACATCGCCGGCCTTGCATTGCTTTCTCAGTAACATCTCTGGCCTTGCTTTTCTCTCTGTGTACCATCTCCACCCTTGCTTTCCTATCTCTCTATACTATCTCCAGCCTTACTTTCCTCTCCCCCTGTAAGATATTAAACATTGTTTTGCTCTCTCCATGTAAAATCTCCAGCTTTGCTTTCCTCTCTCTCTGTAACACCTCCTGCCTTGCTTTCCTCTGTCTGTAGCATCTCCAGACTTGCGTTCCTCTCTCCCTGTAACATCTCCAGCCTTGCCTTTCTCTCTCTCTGTAACAACTCCAACATTGTTTTCCACTCTCCGTAACATCTCCAATATTGTTTTCCTATCTCTGTAACATCTCTGGCCTTCCTTTCCTCTCTCCTAGTAACATCTCGAGCCTTGCGTTCCTCTCTCTGTAACATCTCTTGCCTTGCTTTCCTCTCTCTGTAACATCTCCAGCCTTGCATTCCTCTCAATCTATAATATCTCTAGCCTTGCTTTTCTGTCTCTGTAACATCTCCAGCCTTGCTTTCCTCTCTCCTTGTAACATCTCTCACCTTGCTTTCCTCTCTCTGTAACATCTCTAGCCTTGCTTATCTCTCTCTCTGTAACATCTCCAACATTGTTTTCCTCTCTCCGTAACATCTCCAGCATTGTTATCCTCTCTCCGTAACATCTCCAGCCTTGCTTTCCTATCGCTGTAACATCTCCAGCCTTGCTTTCCTCTCTATCTATAACATCTCCAGCCTTGCTTTCCTTTCTCTGTAACATCTCCAGCCTTGCTTTTCTGTTTCTGTAACATTTCCAGCCTTGCTTTCCTCTCTCTGAAACACCTCCAGCCTTGCTTTGTTCTCTATGCAACATATCCAGCCTTGCTTTCCTATCTCTGTAGCAGCTCCTGCCTTGCCTTCCTATCTCTGAAACACCTCCAGCGTTGCTTTCCTCTCTCCTAGTAACATCTCCAGCCTTGCTGTCCTCTCTCTGTAACATCTCTAGCCTTGCTTTCCTCTCTCCTTGTAACATCTCTAGATTTGCTTTCCTCTCTCTGTGACATCTCCAGCCTTGCTTTTCTCTCTCTCTGTAACATCTCCAACATTGTTTTCCTCTCTCCGTAACATCTCCAGCATTGCTTTCCCATCGCTGTAACATCTCCAGCCTTTCTTTCCTCCCTTTCTATAACATCTCCAGCCTTGCTTTCCTCTGTCTGTAACATCTCCAGCCTGGCTTTCCTATCTCTGTAACATCCCCAGCCTTGCTTTCCTCTCTCTGGAACATCTCCAGCCTTGCTTTCTTCTCTATGCAACATATCCAGCCTTGCTTTCCTCTTTCTGTAACATCTTCAATCTTGCTATCCTCTCTCTCTGTAACATCTCCAGTCTTGCTTTCCTCTCTCGTTAACACCTCCTGCCTTATTTTCCTCTCTCTGTAACAAATACAGCCTTGCTTTCCTCTCTATCTGTAGCATCTCCAACATTGTTTTCCTATCTCTCTGTAACATCTCTGGCCTTGCTATCCTCTTTCTCTGTAACATCGCCGGCCTTGCATTGCTTTCAAAGTAACATCTCTGGCCTTGCTTTCCTCTCTCTGTACCATCTCCACCCTTGCTTTCCTATCTCTCTATACTATCTCCAGCCTTACTTTCCTCTCCCCCTGTAAGATCTTAAATATTGCGTTGCTCTCTCCATGTAAAATCTCCAGCTTTGCTTTCCTCTCTCTGTAACACCTTATGCATTGTTTTCCTCTGTCTGTAGCATCTCCAGGCTTGCGTTCCTCTCTCCCCGTAACATCTCCAGCCTTGCTTTCTCTCTCTCTGTAACATCTCCAACATTGTTTTCCTCTC
>NW_025194140.1:0-4033 GCF_004010195.1 Chiloscyllium plagiosum | reverse complement strand
GCACCTCATTTTCCACTTGGGGACCCTGCAGCCTTCAGGACTCAATATCAAGTTCAACAATTTTAGGGCCTAAGCACTTTCTTCCATGTCCTTACCCCAACCCGCACACACCAGGCCTTGTCATCATGGCCTACTACCACAAACAGAGGATTAGATAGGGTCGACAGTGAAAGTAGTTTTCCTTGGATGATGACGTCAGCTTGTACAAGGGGGCATAACTACAAATTGAGGGGTGATAGATTTAACATAGATGTCAGAGGCAGGTTCTTTATTCGGAGAGTGGTAAGGGCATGGAATGCCCTGCCTGCCAATGTAGTCAACTCAGCCACATTAGGGAGATTTAAACAATCCTTGGATAAACACATGGATTATGATGGGATAATGTAGGGCGATGAGCTGAGAATAGTTCACAGGTTGGCGCAACATTGAGGGCCGAAGGGCCTGTTCTGTCCTGCATTGTTCTATGTTCTATGTTCTAACACCCTGTTGTCAGCCACTAAAGTTATTCATTTTGCCAGACTGACATATACCCAGTCCTTTGTCTGCCCAATTGCTGGTCTCTCTCTTTGGGCTCTATCTCCACCTATCATTTACTCCCAAACGCCCTCTCCCTGCCCATCTTCAACATGCATACCAACCTGAAGAAGGGTCACTGGACTCTGAATGTTAACTCTGCTTTCTCTCCACAGATGCTGTCAGATCTGCCATATTTCTCCAGCAATCTCTGTTTTGGTTTCAGACTTCCAGCATCTGCAGACCCTTGTGGTTTGTTCAGGATATAAAATATCATTTATGTTGAGTGAGGACAGTGTGCGTGCCTGTGACAGGATTAAACAGAGGGAGACACTGTCAGTCTCCCTTCAACAATTGCTGTGACTCACCAGGTTGAGGATGAATGAGCAAACTCCCAGGAGATGGGGAAGATAAGGGCTATCTTTCAAGAGAAACAAAAACAGAAATGGCTGGAAAAGCTCAGCAGGTCTGGCAGCATCAGTGAAGAGAAATCAGAGTTAACGTTTCAAGTCAGGTGACCCTTCCTCCAAACTGATGGTAGCTCAGGAAACTTCCTGCCTGACAGGTACATAATTATCAAGGACACTCAATAGTTGCCCCTTGAACAAGTTCCACATATCATTTACACTCTTGCCTTGGAGTCTACTTCAAGAAATCAGAGTTAACGTTTCAAGTCAGGTGACTCTTCCTCCAAACTGATGGTAGCTCAGGAAATGTCAGTTTACATGCAGAAGATAGAGCGGAGGAGGGGGCAAGGATGGATGGGGATAGAGTCCAGTGACAGAGAGAAAGACAGGTGAACAGACAAAGGAGTCAATAATGATCTAGCTAGGAGGGTGAATAGTTCTTAGGAGAAAGTGAGGACTTTAGATGCTGGAGAATCAGAGTTGAAAAGTGTGGCGCTGGAAAAGCACAACAGGTCAGGCAGCATCCGAGAGGCAGGACAGTCAATGCTTCCAGCCTGAAACGTCGATTCTCCTGCTCCTTGGAGCCTGCTGTGTTTTTCCAGCGCCACCCTTTTCGAGCTATGAATGGGTATTGTTAGTGGCTAACAATGAGTGGTTGGTAATAGCAGACTATGTGATAACAAGGCCTGGTGTGTGGGGGTTGGGGTAAGGACGTGGGAGAGCGCAAACCCTCAAGTTGTTGAACTCCATATTGAGTCCTGAAAGCTGCAGGGGTTGAAAGTGGAAAATGAGGTGGTGTTCTTCCAACTTGTGCTGAGCTTCACTGGAGACTGCAGCAAGCCTGAGACAGAGATGTTTTTAGGGAACAGGGTGGGGTGTTGAAGTGGCAGGTAACTGGAAGCTCAGGGTCTTTTTACAAACAGAACGTAAATGTTATGCAAAGCAGTCACTCGGTCTACGCTTTGTATCCCCAGGGTAGAGGAGACCATATTGTGAGCAGCGAGAGCAGTAGACTGGATTGTGTGAAGTGCAGGTAAAATGCCCTTGGATACTGAGGAGGGAGGAGGTGCTGGTGGGACATCATAGGCAGCTGCAGGGGAAGGTGCTGTGGGGATGTGGGGCAGGGGGTGTTGGGAGTGAAAGAATAGTGGATCGGAGTGTCTGAAAGAGTGGATAAGGGAGGGGAGAGGGGAATATGTGTCTGGGGGTGGCATCTCACTGGAGGTGGCCAAAATGACGGCTGATGATCCTTCAGGAGACCTGCCCTGTCCTGGTGTGAACAGTGCTGTCCCTGTGTGGGCCAGAAGGGATTACACTGCTGTGGAGCTTGCAGATATTACAGAGGCATGGGGGTGGAGGAAAGGGGGAGGAGGATGCTGCAAGTGTCTCATTTAAACACTGGCTGCTCCACTCCATCCTCTCGGTCACCGCTGATAGCCACAGTGATCCGGGGTGGGTGGGGAGTGGGGGGACATCGTCTTTGTACAAGACAGTCACTGTCTGGCATTAATGTGCTGTGAACATTACCTCACTGTAATTGTATAGCTGCAGGCTATCATACAGACTCTATCCTAGGAGGATCCCAAAATACTGTCAGGCATACAGGAACGAATACAAGATATGAATCACATACAAACGCCCAGCACACATTTTCACTCCTTCCTCATGATATTTGGACATATGCACACTGTGTTCATTTTCTCCAGGTACACAAGTGTACACCCACATTGTTTATTCTCTCCATATGCACAAGTGTACACACCCTGTTTATTGTCTCCATCAGCATTAGCTTGTACACTCAGTCTACTCTCCTCATTTACAGCAATGTATATACCAATTGTCCATTGTTCCCGTACACTAGCCTGTAATTTTAATCTCCATTGTCATGTAAAACAGCATCTACTGTCACTGTCCATTCTCCTCTCTTTAACTTCTGTGTATATTCATTGTCCACTCTCTAATGCACCTTACGTACACAATCAGAGTCCACATTCCTTTTGCACACACAAGTGAGCATTCATTGTCTACTCCTTTCATATACGCCTTACAGTTGATATTCCTTGGGTATACTAGTGCAAACACTTAGTGTCAATACACCTCGTGTATACGTCTGTGTACACTGAGTGGACACAGACATTGTGTTCACAAGGACATATCCATTCGCTGCACAATCCGAGTGGCCATTTGCTGTCACAACCCTTATGTACACTCACAGTACACAATTCCCATGTACACAGTCCTCTGGATGTGGTGTACTCTGGATGTGGTGTACTCCGTGTGCAATAGCATGCACACAGTCATCCTCCCTACCTGCAGCACCCATTGTGTCCCAACTCGAGAACACAGAAGATCAATGAATTGGCCAGGGACATAGCTGACAGTGAGCTCCTGACAGCTTCGAGAATTGTCTTTTCTTACAACGGGAGAGGGTTAAACATATGAGGCATTAATCTTGTGTTGCATGCTGACATGGATTGTAATCTTTCTGATTATTATCTACTCTCAAGGTCTCTTTGTACAATTGAGCTGGATTTGAAGGATGCCATTGTTCTCTGTTTAGATTCAGTCTTTCTTTGTGGGTCACTGGCTGCTGATTGGATCAGGAGTGTCTCGGAGCTCCTCCAGTCTTTGATTAAAACACTCAAAGTGTCAGACACTGAGCTGCACTCACATCTGAGGAGCCTTTCTTCAGACGCAGGGTTTTAAATGAAACAGGAGCCACCGTCTTCAACAAACTTTGATTCGATTTGATTTGATTTATTATGAAACCAAAGTACAGTGAACAGTGTTGTCCTACGTGCCTGACAGGCTGATCATGCCACACACATACGTCAGGGTAACAGAACAGAGTACAGGATACAGTGACACAGCTGACAAGAAGATGCAGAAAACTCTCTCAACATTAACGTGAAAGAGGTCCATACAAGTTTCTGATAATACTGGGGAAGAAACTATTCTTGAATCTATGCTGAAGCTGTCCTTCATTCCACCTTAAAAACTGTCTTATCAAAGAAATATGATTAACAGCTCACTGTGTTGAAATACTCATTTCCATAACTGCATCCAGACCAACCCCAACAAATCTGCACACCACAACTCATCCCCACTACCAA
>NW_025194139.1:0-4032 GCF_004010195.1 Chiloscyllium plagiosum | reverse complement strand
CCTGTACTGCGCTGTATTCTTCTATGTTTTATGTGGTAAGTGGTTAAGAAAGTACATGGAATTATTCTGTTCCATGCAAAGGCTATCAGCATATTTTACTGCATCTGTTCAGGAGATTTCTGAGGCCACATCTGATGTATTGCGCGTAGTGATGATTCCTTAAACTGAAAAATAAATATACTAAATTGATTCTGAAACGTTGTAAAGATGTACGTGTTCCTGGAAAGAAGGTCTTATTCTGTCATACAACACAGAAACAGACCTTTCGGTTCATCTTGTCCATGACAACCTGATGCCCTCAATTAATCTCGTCCCATTTGCCAGCACTTGGCCCATAACCCTTCCTATTCAAGTACCCATTCAAATGGCTTTTAAATGTTGTAATTTTCCCAGCCACCAACACTTCCTTTGGCAGTTCATTCCATACACTCCGAGAAAAGATTACCACATTTATTTCTTTTAAATCTTTCTCCCTCACCTTCAAACTATGAGCTCGAGTTTTGGACTCCGTCAACCTCAGAAAATGTCCTTTGGTATTCACCAGTTCCATGCCCCTCGTAATTTCATAAACCTCTACAAGGCCAGGGCACTTAAGGTTTGAGAATGAGAGATTTTCATATTGAACCATATAAGATCTTGAGGAGAGTGCATCAGGTGCTTGGCTGATGGACATTTCCTCTGGTGTGGGAAACGAGAACTAAAGATACAAATTTAAGAGAACAATGTATTCATTTTAACACAGATAGCCCAAAGACATGAATTTATTGGACAAAATTATGAGGACACATACAAACGCAGCTTCAAATTATAGCTTATAAATTGCTCCTACATGGATCAGGGAACAGGGACGGAGTCACACAATCCAGACCATAGTCAAGGAGGCTTCACCTGGTCCAATTACGTAGTCAGATAAAATTATTGTATATTTTATTTAAAAGTTGGAGAAGATGCAACCTGCTAGAGACGTCACGGCTTATTGTTTCTTTTGTTTCCTTGTTCCTTCTCACAACAACTTATTAGAGGTGAAAACTTATCAGACATCTTTAACACTCATAAAGGATTCTTGTTGAGGATTCATTGAAATTTCCATACTTTCAGAAGCAAAGGGAATTCAGCCAAATCCAAATGTTCCAGGAAGGAATCCGATTTACAGCATCTTGTGTGAACGGAATGACCTGAGATGCAGAATACAATTTAATATTTCCTTTTGTCTTGAATTTAACTTTTGCTCCGAAAATCTCTTTCAAGTTGATATTCTGCAGACATTTTTTCTGTTTGTCTTCATGCCTGTGTATGTGTGTGTCTGTGTGCATTTGTGTGTGTGACACTGTGAGTGTCTCAGTGTATGTGTCTGTTAATGTGCATGTTTCTGTGTATACAAACTGTGTCTCAGTATACATTGAAAGATAAGTATAACGTACATATTTGTCGACACTGCTTATCATGTATCTTTCCATTTGGTTAAGTAAGTTTACTTAGCTTAAATTTGGAAAAGTAATTTACCTATCTACCTGACTTGTCCCGAACAAAGAAGCAGACCTCGTCTGACAACTACATCATTGATTATATCACCAACCTAGTCACATTTAAAATGTGTCATAACCAATGGAGGAGAGGGACTAGGAAATGAAACAGTGACCTCTCCAGCCCCAGTCTGAACAGGGATGAGGAGAAATTCAAAAAGGGCTGTTTGAGTGGAAATGGTCTTCCCCAGACGTTTGTGGTGCTTGTGTGTTTGAATTTATTGAAAGCCATGCTACTTCGATATTGGATGCTAAAGGACAATGAACTACAGAAAGGAAACAACAACCTGATCAGCCACAATCTTATTGCCTGGTGGATAAGGCTCCAAGTGTCTAATGACCAGCCCTTCTCCTCAGTCCCTAGTTCATATGTTCAAGTGAACCTCTCAAACTTGCTGGACGGGAACAGTCGGAGGCCATTTATCCCAGTAACCTGGTGCACAGAAAGTGCGGAAACCATTCAGCAGATGAAGACTGTCTCACACTTTTTGACATGACGTTGGAAAATATTCTTGGGAAAAGAAACGGTAGGTGACGGTGTGAAACATCTCACTTCTTTGTCTTTTCAGAACTGCCTTCATTTCATGGTCATGTTGCCGATTCAGATTCACTGTAAATACAGCGCCCATACCTCACCCATAGATGGCCCACAAAACCCTCTGTTCTCCCTGACTGCAACATCCAATAACAGAATTTTCAGGAAAATAACTTCCCAATTATACAATGAGAGAACGTCAGATACACGAATAGGTCATTCAGCCCTTCTGGCCTGTCTTTCCCTTCAATATGATCATAGGTAATCTGCAAAATCCTCAACTCTTCTTTTATCCTCAATCACTGCAGCCCTCAACATTCTGATGCCTCATATATCCATTGTGCCCCTTTCTAAACATCTTAGTGATCTACCTCCCCTACCTGTCTGGAATGCAGAAGTCCCAACTGTCACTCCCCTCTGGGAGAAGGAAACGCTGCTCACAAAGATACTGTGACCTATTCACATGAATAAAAATATGTACACACGGTAAGAGTGACTGGCCCCGATATCAAGACAGGCTTTCAAGGAACCCGAACAAAATTGAATGCAATAGGAATGAGTCGTGGTTAGATGCATTCAGAGGACGAGGGAAGGTATTAGTGGTTGGTGAGGATCAATCATCTCTGTCACAGGACATCTCAGGGCGCACCCTCAAGGTAGCTTTCTTCAGCTGCTTCAACGTCTTTCCCACATCATACGGTCAGAAGTGGGAGATGTTCACTGACGATTGTTAAAAATAATTTTTCACCTGTCCACTGCTGAAGCAATCCGTGTTCATGTGCAGCAAGACCTGGACAGCATGTAAACTGTGTTGCTAAATTGAAGATAACATTCTTGTAACAGTCCAACTAGCAATTTCTCTTTCCCACAGTTAAATAAGAGGACCTCATTCAGCATCTCAAGCTGGTTGCAAAGTAATGTATTCAACCCACTGAAACGATTTGGCAAGAACAGCCAATTCAGTCCCTCCTGCCTCTTACAAAAGGAGGGAAGGAGTGTAGTCAGCACATCGAGGTGTTAAACAGGAACCAGTAGTTGCCACGTCAGGTCTTTGAGTCTCTTCCTTGTGACCAGGAAGAGGATACTCAGCCTGTCAAGTCAATTATACAGAAATAGTAAGATGTCATTGATGCCCCAACATGACAAGCAGTGAAGCAGAGACTACACAGATAAATTGCTCTATGTTGTTCCTCCTGGATCGATTGAGAGTGGTACACGTGTTACTTTAACTTGCTTTACAGAATGTGAGAAGGGAAAATGGATGGTTCGTGCCAAGTCTCAATGAAATAGCTTCTGTCTCCGAGAAGGCAGACTGGTGTTTCGATGAAGATTAGAAACGTTTACGCTGACCTAGAAACTGCTGGGAATGCCTAACTCTTTCAGGAATAATGTATTGTGGCTGCTGACAGATTTGTGAACCAACTGCATATTGAGACAGTTCATACACCAACTGCATCACTCTTTCTGACAAATGGAATGAAATGCAATGCAGAGCAAGAGAACAGATGCCCTTTTGTACATGGAATGCTGACCGACAATGTGAATAGAACAGGACAATTTTAAATGTGATGAACAGAATTATATTTCGTATATAGACTAATTGATCACATTTTATACAGGTTGTTAATATTGTTTATAACTGGACGGGATATTCAGAAATAAAAACAGACACAGATAACAAAGTGTGTGGAGTTACAGCAGAGTAAGAGTGAGGATATAGCTCATACTGAGCTGATATAGAGATGATGGGCTGCATGGCAACCATCTTTGCTGAAATTATTCAGAGAAACGTATTGAAAATGTTCAGAGACTGAGGAGACAATTTTGTTCATAAAACGCACAGAAAATGTCATAATTAATAAACTGTTCCTATTTTTCTTCAAGTGTAGCTGTAGCTCAAAGGCCTTTTAAATCAAAATAACTTTGATGAGATACACGCATTTTTTTTTCAGAACTTAAAGAAGGCACCGAATC
>NW_025194138.1:0-4032 GCF_004010195.1 Chiloscyllium plagiosum | reverse complement strand
ATCCTCTGTCAATGCTAACTTACCATCATCAACACCATGAGCTCTTATTTAGTTAAGTAGCGTAATATGAGTAGTACATCAGGATGGGCATTTGAATGATCTTAATTTGTCCATCAGAAAAAGCCGACAGTCACCCGAGCTATTGATCGAGTACATACCTATGTTTTTTCCTGATGGTTTCAATGGTTTTATTTAATCTGTGTTTGATTATGATGGCTGTTAACTGATTAAGATGGCTATAGTCTGTAGACAGGCACACGGAATTCACATCACAGGGAGCATGTTCCAGAAGCTGACCTGGGCTCGGTCAGGGATGATGCGTGTAAGATTAAAGTTAATTAAATGAAAATGCTGTGGATTTACAATTGGAGTGTCCTCTGAGTTAAATCTGGGAAATAAAACATGCAGTAAATCAGTGAATACACCTTATCTTATCTTATAGTTATCTATTCAGAGTGTGAAATATCTCTCTGACTTCAGTCTGAAGTAGAGTCATGGAGGCTTATAGCATAGAAAAAGGCGATTTGGCCCATTCAATCTGTGCCATAAATAACCACCCAACTGTTTTAATATGACTGTCTGGTTAAATGGTATGTGCCTTGCCTTAATTGTGATATTTAAAGTCCAATTCTGTTCCTGATTAATCCAGTAAACAAAAGTCATACTTGGGAAGAAATGGACAAGAGTGCAGGAGCTCCATTTTGAGGTGTATAAGACAGTGTGCATCATTCACAAATTTTACTGTTAATTTTGTTTATCTCAGTATCATTTGTTCTACTTTTCTCCCCAGAGGTTGGCACCATTTAGCTGCCTTCTCTAAAACACAGAGATCATAGAATCCCTACAGTGCAGAAGCAGCCATTCAGCCCATCGAGATCACACTGACCCTCGGAAGAGCAACCCACCCCAGACCCATTTCCCCCAACCCTATTCTCTGTAATCCTGTATCTCCCATGACTAATCCAGGTAACCTATGTATCCTTGGGCACTATACCACAGGCAATCCACTTAACCTGCACAGCACTGAAGGAATGCTCCAGTGTGAGAATTGCTTAGACTGAGACATTAAACAAATGCTCTCAACTGAATGTAAAGTTTCCTTGATACTATTTCAATGAGGATCTGGTGAGATCTCCTTGGCATCCAGGCTGATATTTATCCCTCAGACATTGTCTGTGGGAGCAATGTGAAAACTGTTTCCTACGGTATAATGATGACTACCCTCCAAGGTAGTCTTTAGAGATTTTCAGGGTCTCCTGAGGCACCGTGTTGAATAGAAAAATCTCACTTTTACCTCTGCCCCACCTCCAACCCTTAAAGCTTTCTTTGTTATTTGATGAACCCGATGCCTGTCTGATGGTGCCAGGTCAGAACCCTGGGTGGCTTTAGAAGGACAACGTCTCACATACGTTTCACTCTCCAGTTCAACATTTTACCCACTTTATTGACTGCTGCTCTTCAGCCACTGAATATATTCAGAAGCAGTATTTCTGCTCTCCAACCTTTACATTTTAGCAATGAGAAGGAAGACTTGCATTTACATAGCAGTGCAACGCCACACAGTCATGGTGGAGAGTATGGAGACACAACTTGATCTCCCAAGGTTATGCACTTTGGCCGGAAGAATAGAGAAGCTCAATATTATTTAAATGGCAGAAGCCACAGAACAGGGGGATTTGAGAGTCCTCATCCATAAATCATAGAAGACAGTGCAGAGAAGGTTCACTCAGCTAATATCAGGTCTGAAGGGATTTTCTTATGAGAGGTTGAGTAGGTTAGGTCTGTACTCATTGGAGTTTAAGAAAGGAGACTGTACTGAAACATAGATGTTCTAAGGGGGTTTGACAGGGTAGATGTGTGAAGGTTCTCTCCCACTGTGGGACAGTAGAGACCAGAGACTGTAACCTCAGAGTAAAGGGGGGCACATATTTAAGTCAGAGATGAAGAGGTTTTTCTATTCTCAGAGGGTATGAATATTTATAATTCTTTACTGCTGAGGGCTGTTGAGGCTGGGTTATTAAGGATACTCCAGACTGAGTTTAAAATCAGTGAGGGGAATCAAGGGTTTTGGGGGAAAGCTGGGAAAGTGGGGTTGGGGATGATCAGATCAGCCATGATCTCACTGAAAGGCAGAGCATAATCGATGGGCTGAAAGGTCTCCATTTCAGCCTTCAAAGTTCTTGTTTGAATATTACCCCCACGATCTGCACTGGCCGCGTCTCCACCTGCGCCCACGCCCTAGGCTTTCATGCTCAACACAGTGGCCCTGCAAGTCATCGCGACATAGCCCCCGCGGGCTCTGCATTGCCAGCGACGGTCGGGTGTGGGCCCAACGTTCCAGTGCCATCCATTTTCAGGGCTAGTTGATTTGGCAGGTGACACAATCTTACAAGGTTACTCCAACCAACAACATGATTGATATATCTGCAAAAGATAAACTGATGAGGATGAAGTCAACTGTGTTATTCCCTTGTGTTATTTCTGTCATCACAGACATAGGCCTGTTCTGTCAACTGTGTCATTCAGGACACAGCTAATCTGATCAGTAGCAGTACTACCAAGGCCCTCTTACCAATGGACATAGAGGCTTCTAACCAAAATAGATTATGCACCCTTTCTACCTTCCTTGTTTGATGCTGTTGGTGTTCACTATATAGTAGTTTTGTTCATTGTCTGAGGTTAGATGATAGGTGATCATCAGCAGATCATTTCCTTGCTTGCCTTTACCAGAAGCAATAAGCTTGATGGAGTCTGGGTTCAAGGCTGAGGACATCTATGGCTACCTCTGAAATAATTCCACAGAGGCTGGTATCCTGTCACCTTTATTTACACACGGAGAGTCCTTGACACTGATCCTGCTCCCTCAGAGCCAGCTCTCAGAGTGAACAGAACCTCCGAAACTCCTGTTTTTTTTGGTTTCATTTTTGTTCTTTTTTTCTCCCCCACACCCATGGTGTGTGTGTGCAGGTATGGGACACAGTGAAAGGTGCACGAATCTTTATTCACTTTCCACCACCAGGAAGAAAGGAAACATCCGAGTGGCCAGTGACAAGCAGTGCCCTTCACATCAAAGGGCAATGCTGCGTGATCAAACAGTGAAGGGCAGGGGAGGGATTAAATCAAAATAGAGTTGGAGGGGAAAATAATGCACTCCACTCCCTGTGACGCCCACCTCTCCCTGAACAACTCCAGGGTACAATCCTGTTTCTATCTGTCAGCCAGGGCTCCCTGATTGCACCAGGTTAACAGCCCCAATCAGGGAACTCCTATTCTCTGAGGTCCACCTGGCTGACCTTCTTATAATCACTATACCTATCTTCCAAATGACTGTATATAACTATCCCCAAAGTGGAGGCCCTGTCTGAACAGTAAATATATCAAAGGTTAGTGATGAAGGAGTCCGGATTAAGTGGTGTGTGTAACTGAGACTGTTCCTGTCTAGTCTCAGACATCCACGCTGACCAATGGTGGCAGCTATTCTTGACAGGATTGGAAAAGCTGTTGTTTCGACCTTAAACCCGAATACTGTCCATCTGAGATTTCAACTATTGATGAAATACTTGGAAATTGGTACATAGCTGTTTGTTGGTAATAATTCATTTTTATTATTTATCTAGTAGTTGATTGGAGTTCATCAGTAAGAACACATTTCTGAGTGAACTTTGGCCTCACGTTGTCCTCTGGTCACACCTTCACTATTCCTGCTGCATGAGTAACCGTGATCTGCCTGGGGTTGTTCCCTGGGGCCTACATGTCCTTTGAGAGAGTGAAGTGTATGACCAGTCCAATGGCCAGGACCAGGGGTCCTGAGAGGAAGACTAGCCCACGGCGAATGATCAGTTGTTTTGTGGACAGGATTTCTCCGGCTACAGTAACTCCAGTGTCCACAATGGAAGCCTCATCCGTCACTCGGTGCTCCTTTATCTGTGGTTCCGATTGACAAACATCAGGAATCAGATTCACTGCTCTGTTTCCTGTGTCCACATCTGTAAAGGAAAGTGACATTGAAACGTTGTGAGTACATGGTGACAC
>NW_025194137.1:0-4032 GCF_004010195.1 Chiloscyllium plagiosum | reverse complement strand
ATTTACTGTGGTGATGTTATTTCCTGTGGTGAAGTTACTTCCTGTTCATTTTCTCAGAGGGTGGTAGATGGTGTCAAACTCGATTTGTTTGTTGATAGATTTCCGGTTGAAATACCATGCTTCCAGGAATTATTGTGCGTGCCTTTGTTTGGCTTGTCCTAGGATGGATGTTTTGTCACTCGTTTTCTGCCTGTTTGTCCATGTAGTGTTTCTTACAGTCCTTGCACGGTATTTTGTAAATAACGTTAGTTTTGCTCATTGTCTGTATAGAGTCTTTCAAGTTCATTAGCTGCTGTTTTAGTATATTGGTGGCTTTGTGGGCTCCCATGATGCCAAGGGGTCTGAGTAGTCTGGCAGTCATTTCCGAGATGTCCTTGATGTAGGGAAGAGTGTCTAGGCTTTCTGGACGTGTTTTGTTTACTTGTTTGGGTTTGTTGCTGAGAAATCGGCGGACTGCGTTCATTGAGTACTCATTCTTTTTCAGCACACGGTATAGGTGATTGTCCTATGTTCTGCGTAGTTCATCTGTGCTGCAGTGTGTGTTGGCTCGTTGAAGTAATTTTCTGATGCAGCTTCATTTGGTGGTGTTGGGAAGATTGCTTCTATAGCTCAATATTTGGTCTATATGTGTTGTTTTTCTGTAGACGCTGGTTTGACTTTCCCCATTGGCTGTTACCTCTGCTGATACATCTAGGAATGGCAGTTAGTTGTTGTTTTCCTCCGCTTTAGTGAAATTTATGCCAGTAAAGGTGTTATTGATGGTCTTGAAAGTTTCTTCTAACTTGTTTCTTTTAGTGATGACAAAGGTATCATCCACGTAGAGGACCCAGGGCTTGGGTTGGATGGTTGGTAGAGATGTTTGCTCAAGTCTCTGCTAAGAACCCTGATATCAGAGATACCATGGGTGTTCCATTGGTATGTCTGTAAGTTTTGTTATTGAAGGTGAAGTGGGTGGTAAGGCATAGGTTCCCTAGCTTGATGATATTCTCCTTGTTGATGAAGTTAATGGTGTTTGGTGTATGTGTCTTTGGGACTTCTAATAGTGTAGTCAGTGTTTCCTTAGCCAGGTTAATGTTTATTGAAGTAACCAGAGCTGTTACATCAAAGGAGATCATTATTTCATCCTCTTCTATCTTAGTGTCTTTGATAGTCTTCAGGAATTCTTGGGTGGAGCGGATGGAGTGGCGTGAGCCTTCTTCAAAGTGTTTTAGCCTTGCACAAAATACCGTGGAAAAACTGATAAAAACACTACATCGGACAAACCAGCAGAAAACTAGTCACCAGGATACATGAACACTAACTAGACACAACAATACATGACACACTCTCACTAGTATCCTCACATACGGATGCGGAAGGACACCACTTCCACTGGGACAATACATCCATTCTAGGACAAGCCAAACAAAAACACGCACGGGAATTCCTAGAAGAATTGCATTTCAACAGGAACTTTATCAAAAAAAACACATTGAGTTAGACCCCAACTACCACACCATGAGAAAAGGACCCGGAAGTTACGTCACCACAGGAAATAACATTAGCACAAGAAGCATCATCACCCACCCAAAAAAACTCAACATATAAATAGAAAGGAGCCATTTTCAGCATTGCTTCGCATGAGGTCCACTGAAGATGTTACCTTGTAAGGTAACGAAACGTCTGGAAGTGATCCTGTCAGCTCAGCGAGCAAACCTACATCCAATACTTTACCACGGACTTCTTTACTAGAGGATAGACTTGCAAAGACACTTGGAATCGTTCCTTACCACCAATCAAAAAAGACTGCTGGGAGAAAAGTGCTTCCAAGGAGTAAATCAGCATTTACCATTAAATCCAATCTCCTCTTTATTCCGAGTATGCAATTAATTTCTCAGTTCACTGGCCTTCACCATTGGATCAGATTCACATACATGCTGTGGAAACTGAGATTGAGCTCCAAGTGCCATCTGTTGCAGGTGTCCCAAACGAGCGAAAGGACTGGAGGCTCACTTGCTGAAAATGTCTAAACTTGTTTAAATCAATCGATTTATTCATTAACTTGAACGTGTCTGAAGTAGCTTAAGCAACTTGATTCACTCATGAGGCTGCAATATATCGACAGTAATTAGTTCAATGTGCACGTCTCTTATTATTCATTTTGAACGGCCCTTAAAGAATCAATTTAGGGACTTTTGCCTGATGTGATAATTCCATATCATATAGAAAGTTCCATTGCATTTGGAATATTCAGAGATGCATCCAATGCATCCATTACTCCCACGGCCACTTGTTTAAATGTTCGGGGGTGTAACTAATCGAGCTTGAAGAATTATTAGCCTTCAATCCCATGAAATTTTTGAACACCATTTTCCAACAATACAAATGTATTTAATTTCATCCCTCACACTATACTCCATGATACTGATATTTCTTGGAAAATTAACTGTTCCCTCGTTAGTGAAGATAACACCCGTGTACTGTTTGGATTATTCCCTTGTCTCTTGTTCTTCATTATCACTTCTGATTCTGACTTTAGGAATCTACAGTCTTCATTTGTCTTCATGAATGCATTCCCTTTGCTTATTGAGATAATCCGTTTTTCTTTATAATCCTCATAAGCTTATTCGTATATTTTGTTTCTCCATTACCAGTTTACAAATATACCCTGTTTTCCTCTAAGTTTCTCCAATCATCACATAGTTTATTTTAAATCTAAGGTTTATGCACTTTCTTTTGCCTTAATATGATTGCCAGTTACTCACTAAGCCATGGTCGGACCACATTTCCCCCGTTTCATTTTTTACCTTGGGTGATTCGAAGGAATGATCAAGCAGGCCATCCTTACAATGTTTCCCATTAATATATAGTCCAAAGTTAATGGCTATATTCCTTTGGACATTCCCCAGAATTCCTTACCAATAAGGACTGTTTGAGTTATGTTATTGTTTTTTATTTCTCTCCTTATCAATTTCTGTCCCTCAACTTATATTTCCCAGTGACCTAATCAGAGGAGATGCAAAAGAAAGTTCATGCTTACTTTAATTGCTATACGATTCATATTATTAGCTCCACTGTAACGTTAGTTATATGTAAAAGTTTATGTTTATACCTATCATTAGCATTCTTTAGCTGATGATTTTTGAGCAGCTTCAGTCCCACCTTATCATGGAGGCTTCGTTAGACACACCCCTCTACCTTGAAGGTGTATTATAATTCATTCCAGTGACATACTGGCTTCTAAGATGAATTCTACTGCCCCTACTAGGACTAACTCTCCTTGGCAAATAAAACAAAATCTTTCTCATTGATAAGACTAAAGCTCAATCACTTTCAAAACTCAATGAATTTGCTTGAACTCCTAGAGTTTTACAAGCCATAATCCCATCCTTATCATCTCTGTCTGTTACTGAACTCCTCTTAATATTAATTTGCATGATTCATTATTCAGAATCAACCGTGTTACCTTGAGTTACCCAGTTCACAGTCCTACCATTATGCTAACCTATTTCCTCATTTTAATGCTGGAGCAGACAAGCTAATTCTTTTACTACAGTCACGTTTATGCCAACAGTTAGCATTACTGCGGTTTTATTCATATCACTCTTATCAGGTGATATCATAGCAGGTGGTACTTAGCCAAAATGTTTTGTTTTGCTGCTTGTTTCCAAAGCATGCTTGTATTCGTTTGCAAATTTGGATATAGACGCCAGTTTTGTAGTTTATTGGCAAAGGTATGTTGCATATGTATTTTGTTGTGTATGTTGTATATTTGTTTTGATCTTGTGCGTTGCATTGAAATAGGTTCGTTCAGGTAAGGTTTTTTTTTTAAATGTCAAGGTATTACAGCCTTTGATTCCGTTTTGACTTTTACTTAATATGACCACATATCACACAGAGAAGGACTATTCCAGGAGTATACACCATAAACATCCTTTTTGTTCACTGACATATATCGTCTTCGCAGTGAGTTCAGAGATTTTTTTGCTAGTTTTTTCCTGAACATACATGTATTTATGCGGAAAGAACGTGTTTATTTGGGCCTGTATTGAT
>NW_025194136.1:0-4031 GCF_004010195.1 Chiloscyllium plagiosum | reverse complement strand
TCAGCCCTTATTAGCCTGTTGCTACTTGAAAAGGTGGAAAGTTAGAATATTGGCACATTTTCTCAACAGAATCATTCAATACCAAGGAATGTGTTGCTGCAGCTGTATGAGGTGTCAATGAGAGGGCACCTGGAGTACATTGTGTTGTTTGTGTTTCTGTAACTGAGAAGGAATAGGTCTCCATTAGATACAGTTTACCGGCAGCTCGTAATCCACGGGTTTCTGTGTCTCGGATCTGTTACACAGGGACAGGAGGAGGCCTTGCAGCCTCTCGAGTGTGTTATAGAAGAACTGGAGGAGGCCATTAAGCCTCTTTGGTCTATCACAAAGGGACAGCATTTCCAGTGTATTACAGAGGGACAGGAGGAGCCTATTCAGTCTCTCGAGCCCATTATAGAGGTACAGGAAGTGTTTATTTAACTTTCAAGTTTTTTCTGAATAAATATTAGTTTTAAATTAGTTATGGAATCGGAAATACCTGATGTCAACATTAAAGTTCTAACTTTGAATGAGGCCAATTTAGAAAATGTTAGGCGTGCCCTGTGAAAGGCTGATTGGGATACCCTATTCACAGGTAAAGGAATGGTTGGTAAATGCAAGGCCACCAAAACGTGGTTTCAAAGAGTCCAGAGCCAACGTGTTCCTATTAGTGAGATGGGCAAGGCTGGTGAGTGCAGGGAGAGCTGGATGGCTAGATATATTGATGCTCTGGTCAAGGTAAGGAAGGAGGTGTATGTCAGATAAACAGAGCTGAGATCAAGTGAATCCCGAGAGGTGTATAAGGGAAGCAAGTGTATGTTCAATGGGGATTTCGGGCCAGAAAAATGTGGACAAGAGATGGCTTTAGAAATTGGGTTAATGAGGCATTGAAGAAATTCTACAAATCTTTTAATGGCAAAAGATTAACTAGGGAGTGAATAGGGTCCCTTAAAGATCAGTAAGGCTACCTATGTATGGAACCACAACAGATTTAATGTGGAGGAGATTACAAGAGCGAGAGAATGAAGAAATATGCAGTGATACCTTGAAAAGTGTCTATATTACAAGGAGGTGTTGGACATTTTAAAACATATAAAGGTGAACTAATCCCTGGGACCTGATCAGTTGTATCCCAGAAGTTTGTCGGAAGCTCGGAAATAGATTGCTTATGCATTTTGCTGATATATTTGTAACATTGATTTTCACACGTGAGGTGTCAAACGACTGGAAGGCTGCTAACATGGTGTCATTATTTAAGAAAGTAAGGGAAAAGCAGGTAACTTTAGATCAGTGAGCATGACGTCAATAGTGACTAAATTGTTGGAGGGGATTTTGAGGAAAAGGATCGATATGCATTTGGAAAGACAAGGACTGAAGAGGGCTTTGTACAATGGAGATCACGTCTCACTGACTCGGTGGATTTTTTTGAGGAAGTGATGAAGATGATTGATCAAGGCAGGATAGTGGATGTTGTCTTTATGGAATTCAGTAAGAAAACCAAAATGGTCTACATAGTAGACTGGTTAGCAAGGTCAGACTGCCTGGGATCCAGGGAGATGTCACCATTTACATCCAAAATTTTCTTGAATATTGGAGACAGGACGTGACAGTGGACATTTGTTCATTAAACTTGGAGACCTGTGACCAGTGGCACTGCTCGCAAAGATCAATAGTGGGTCCACTGCCTTTTGTCACTTATACAAATCATTTGTATTTGAGTATATGAAGCAATCAAGGAGAACTCCATAGAAGTTATCGAATCCCTACAGTGAGGAAACAGCCTATTCGGCCCATGAGGCCACACCAAACCTCTAAACAGTATCCCACTGGACAAACCCAACCCTATCACTCTGAGCCTGCATTTCCCATGGCTACTCCACCTCGTCTACACATCCCTGGGTACTGTACACAATTTAGGATGGCCAATCTACCCCTATCTGTATATCTTTATACTGTGGGAGGAAAACATAACATCCGGAGGAGACTCACGCAGACATGGGGAGAATGTGCAAACCCCACACAGGCAGTCATTCAAGGATGGAATTAAACCCAGATCGCTGCGCTCTGAAGCAGCAATGCTAGCCACTGAGCTACTGTGTCATCTTGTGGTGCAGGTTCTCCGTTCCTTGAAAGTGCCGTCACAGGTAGACAGCACAGTGAAGAAGACACTTGGTGACCTGCCCTTTATTGGCCCGTGCTTTGAGTCTAAACATTTTCTCGACATGTTGCATCTATACAGGACATTGGTTTGGTCACTTGTGTAATACTGCCTTTAATTCTGGTCTCCCTGCTGTCGGAAAGATGTTGTCAAACTTGAAAGGGTACAGAAGAGATTTAAAAGAATGTTTCAGGTGTTGGAGGGTTAGAGTTATGGTGAGTGTTTGAATAGGCTGGGGCTATTTTCAAGTGTTGAGGCTGAAGGATGACCATAAAGAGGTTTATAAAATCATGAGGGGCATAGATAAGGTAAACAGTCAACGTCTTTTCCCAGGATAGGCGAGTCCAAAATTAGAAGACACAGGTTTAAGGTGAGAGGGGAAAGATTTAACTAGGGACATGAGGGACAACATTTTCAAACAGAGACTGCTGCGTGTATGGATTGAACAGCCAAATGAAGTGGTGGAGGCAGATACAGTTACACCATTTAAAAGGCATTTGGATGAATACATGCATGGGAAGTGTTTAGAGGGAAATGGGCCAAATGCTGGCAAGGGGAACGAGATTTATTTAGGATATTTGGTCGGCATAAACGACCAGACTGAAGGATCTTTTTCTGTACTGTACATCTCTGAGACTCTATTGCCTCTGGAGTGCATAACACAGGAACAGGAGGAGGCTACTCAGCTTCTGAATTCTGTCAGTCAGCTTGTTTGCTCAATTACTGAGAGTAAAATACAAAAATACATTATTCAGATTTTGATGGTGATTTACAGAATCAGGAGAATTGCTTTTCGTCAACAGAAGCTGTAAGGAATGTGAAGAGGCTATTCAGTCTCTCAATTCCATTCCACAGGAGCAGGAGGTGAGCACAGAGCTATTGGAGCCTGTTGCACAGGAACAGGAGGAGCGCATCCATTTTCATAGACTTGGGATCAGGAGGCAGTCATTCAACTGCTCGAGGCTGGGACACAGGAACAGGAGGCAGTCATTCAACTGCTTGAGACTGGGACACGGGAACAGGAGCGAGTCACTCAACTGCTTGAGACTGGGACACAGGAACAGGAACAGGAACAGGAACAGGAGGCAGTCACTCAATTGTTCGAAACTGGGCCACAGGGAAATCTGTAGGCTAGTGAGGCCCCAGGATCCTGTTACACAGAAATAGGAGGAGGTGCCTCACTTCCCACCAGTATGGGACATTGGGAGAGAAGAGGAGTTTGTTTGGAACAAACATAAATACATGAATAAGTTGCATTCGTGGTCCATTCAATCCTGCCCCACCATTCACGAAGACCACGGCTGATCTGACTGTGATTTCCTCATTCCATTTTACGGAGACTGTCCTCTCTGCGGCCTCTACTCCATTGTTGTCATGTTGCAGACCCAGATGTTTTAACAAGTCACCATGACTCATCCAGAGGGTCGGGTCTAAGGATGAGTAAGGATGTGAAGGGTCCAATCACAATAATGAAAACACAAAATAAAGGTATTGCCAGATGTTTAGTTCTCTCACATTCTCAATCAAACTCACATAAACAGCCCATCTATAATACATTCAGGGTGGAGCACTGTGTAGATATGGCTAGCGTACTGCTGCATGCAACCCAACAATATCCAGAATGGAATTCTGTGCAGCCCACGCGAATACTTGATCTATAATCCTGGAATAAATGTCCAGCGTGGGGAGCTGTCCAGACCGCACTGGTTCATTCATATATAAACACATGTTGTTCCAGTTTTCGGTAACACTGTGTTAGATCACTGCCCAGTGTGGGGAAACTTGCTGGAGTGACAGGATGTGTAGCTCCCATCCAGTTACAGCGCCATATCTCCACTATACCTTGACAAGTTTTGCTGCTGATGTGAAAATCATTGCAAGGGAGAGATGTAAA
>NW_025194135.1:0-4031 GCF_004010195.1 Chiloscyllium plagiosum | reverse complement strand
GGTACACGTGACAATAAATTCAATTCAATTAAAATCAAAAGAGTGTATGAATAAGCAAAACAAAACTCATTGCAAGGCAGGCAGTGACAATAATCTCATTGTATGTGCATTCCAGAGACCAATGTTCGAGTGACAGCTGGAAGAAAAGGTTAGCCAAAGGGTGACCATGTAACTATAGATTAGGTTAGATTCCCTACAGTGTGGAAACAGGCCCTTTGGCCCACCAACCCTCCAAAGCGTAACCCAACCAGACCCATTTCCCTCTGACTAATACACCTAACACTATGGGCAATTTAGCATGGCCAATTCACCTGACCTGCACATCATGAGACTGTGGGAGGAAACCCACACAGACACGGGGAGAATGTGCAAACTCCACACAGTCACCCCAGGCTAGAATCGAACCTGGGTCCCTAGTGCTGTGAGGTAGCAGTGCTAACCACTGTGCCACCCCATAACCACAACTGGTTGTTATCAAAAAATAACTGGTTCACTAATGTCCTTGAGGGAGGAAAATTCGCAATCCCTACCTGGTTTGGCTTGCGAGTGACCCCAAATCCACAGCAATGAGTTGAACCTTAACTGCGCTCTGGACAATAAATGCTACTCCAGCCAGCGATACCCACATCCCATGTGCGAACAAGAAAGAACTGCATGGAAATGACAACCAAATAAACCTTAAAAAGGGGTGGCACGGTGGCCCAGTGGTTAACACTGCTGCCGCACAGCACCAGGGAGCTGGGTTCAATTCTCAGCCTTGGGTGACTGTGTGGAGTTTACATGGGTTTCCTCCCACAATACAAAGCTATGCAGTTTTGGGTGGATTGGTCATGCTAAATTGCCAATAGGGATTCTATGAAATGGAAAATAAAGGCATTTGGCAATAAGAAGGAAACCCCAGAGCATTTTCCATCCAATTGCAGTTTTAAAAGTGTTCTCTGCTGGCAGCCAATTCGCATTCAGCCAAAAGCCCACGGGCAGCAGCAAGCAATTTTCACTTTGGCTGTCTTTGGAGAGCAGTGTATTTAGTCCCATTGCTTTTGCAGAGCCCAGGGGTGTGTACAGATGGAAGCTGGCACTGTCCCCATTTGTGTGACGCCTGTTTGGGACTTCCCTGTGTTACCTGGGCAATGTTCAATGTAATTGGATGATGGCATCGGGTTAAAGTTGCTGTCGAGATGCAGTCGGACCCGATCCAGTGGGCTCCTAGAGAGTACAGTCTAAAGGAATTTCTGACAGAATTCTGCTCGTCCTTACCGAAAATTGTGAAAGTCACCGAGGGCTTCCTGGGTGGCCGAGAGTTGGAGACACTCAGCGCCGAGACGGTGAGTAATTCCTCAGTGGGAGAGTGCGAAACTGCAGCTCGATCAGGCAATGTTATCATATTATCTGGCGAATTCCGAACTAGGAAATGTATTTTTCCCGGGGTGGAAGTTGTCAAACTTTATATAGGAATATGTACAAGATTCTTCCTGGATAGGAATTCAAGACTTTTTTTTTCCGAACGTTAACCATTAAACGAATAGACTTCCTACAGGACAATGATTTGGTGTCTCTTCAATACAGCCTGAAGTTTAATTTGGTACAAAAGGCATTGTTTGCCCTCATTGAGGGAGTTCTGGATGTTTCCTTCACAGGATATGGTTGCGCTCTGGTTGGATCAACACTTAGTACCTATCCCCAAACATGACTTGTTGCAAATGTGCAGGGCCACACCTGGAATACTGTGTGCTGTTTTGATCTCCTTACCCGAGATAAGGAGATCAATGGAGGGAGTGCAGCAAATGTTTATCAAATTTATTCCTGGGGTGAGGGAACTGATAGATGAAGAAAAATTCAACTGTTTGGAATAATATTCACTTGAGTTTAAGAGTGGTGGTTGTATTGAAACCTATAAAATTCTAACAGGACTGGACAGGGCAAGTGCAGGAGCGATCAAGGTGGGGATGAGGTCCCTTCTTGTCCATTTAGTCATGAAGGCTTTAGATAAAACCAGAAAGTGTTACAAAGAATTAGCAGGTGAGGCAGCCTGTGTGGGCAGAGAAGGTTTCGGATCAGTGATCAGAACTTCAAAAAGTTTTGTTTTAGTTTTGAGAAAATGAAATGGAGGCAATGGGAAGAATGAAAGTGAAGGGTCATGCCTGAGTAGGGGCAGAAGAGAATAAATGATGTAAAATTTCTTGGTGCAAAAGGCAAAGGGTTTGGGAATGGTTAAAAAGACAACAGTCGTATCTAGAAAAGGTGTAAATGGCAGGATCCTAAACAGCTGCCGTCTGAAAACAAGTAAGAAAATGAGAGAGAGAGAGAGAGAGAGAGAGAAGTACAGAGGGAAATGTTGGCAAAGGTTATGATCTGAAATTGTTGTTCGGGTTTGGCTGTTTACTCAGCACAATGACTTGTTCCCAAAGTTGCTAGGGCTGGGAGTTGAGAACAGCATAGGTGGGGTCAATAGGACAAACTGCCTAAACTAGGGAGATTCACAGAATTTGAAATAAAGACGGAGAGTGGAGAATCGGGTGGAGTCTGAACAAATATGGAAACAAAAAGAGGGAATGAAATTGGATTGAGAGAGAAAATAGAAATTTGGAAAGTAGAAGCAGTTTAGGCCATTCAGCCCTTTGAGCCTGCTCTGCCATTAAATATAATCTTAGCTGATCAACCAACTCAGTCCCCTGTTCTTTCATTTTCTCCCCATACCCTTTGATCTATTTAGCGGAAAGAACTGTGTCTAACTCCTTCAAAAGATTCAATGTTTTGGCCTCAGACACTTTAATGTGGCAGAATGTTCCACAGATTCACCACTCTCTGGGTTCAGAAATTTCTCTTCATCTCAGTCCTAAATGGTACCCCCCCATGACCCCTTGTTCTGGATAGCCCTGTTATTGGGAACATCCTTCCATGTTTGCCCTGTCTAGTCCTGTTTGAATTTTGTAGGTTGCTATAAAACCTCCACTCGTTCTTCTAAACTCAAGTGAATAAAGTTCAAACTGGTCCAGTCTCTCTTCATACACCAGTCCAGAAATCAGACTGGTAAACCTTTGCTGCACTCCCTTCATAGACAAAACATCCTTCCCCAGATAAGGAGATCAAAACTGCACACAATATTCTAGGTGTGGTTGTGTACAATTGCAGTGAGATGTGCCTGCTCTTGTCCTCAAATCCTCTCGTTATGAAGGTCATCATACCATTTGTCTTCTTCACTGCCTGCTGAATCTGCATGCTTACTTCCAATGACTGTTGTCCAAGGATACCTAGGTCTTGTTGCATCTCTCCTCTTCCAATCTATCGTCATTCTGATAATAATCTACCTTCCTGATTTGTCTATCACAGCGGATAACCTCACATTTAGCCAGAATATACATCGTCTGCCATGTACAGAGGAACCTCAATTATCCAAAGGGAGTATTTCAATTGGTTAATCGAATGCTGGATAATCAATGCCGGATAACATAGTTAGCCACGCATCGGGACCCGGCGTTCTTGTTCGAGTCTTCTGAAACTTGGCTCATCGAATTCCGGATAATAGAGGTTCCGCTGTATTTGCCCACTCAACTTGTCCAAATCACACTGAAGCATCTCTGCATCCTCCCACCCTAAGTTGCATTATATGCAACTTAGAGACATTTTGTCTTGTTTCCTCATCTAAATCATTAATATGAATACCTGGGGCTTGTTCTGGAAGAATCACTCAATGCTCTATTAAAAAATTACCACGAGACACAGAAAATCCTTCACGAAATTAAACTTTAATCTTGCAAAATCAAAGCTGTGGGAGCCAGTAAAATGTCTTCCCGACTGTCCCCAATCTTTTTGTTCTCCTACAATTTATACAGTTATTTTTCCCACACTTATCTGATGGCCTTAGCATACCCAACCATGCTGCCTTGCTTTGCCTTTCTAAACTAATCATCGTCTGCCACTAGTTCCCTCCATCACATTTAATCTATCACATTACAACACCATCATCTTCAGCATCAGCTCATCTCCCAGTGATTTATCTAACCCATCACAATGCACTATTATTATCTGTT
>NW_025194134.1:0-4031 GCF_004010195.1 Chiloscyllium plagiosum | reverse complement strand
ATAATTGGGAGACTTAACGCATCTCACAAGATCGATGTAGTTGTCCATTCTAGTGAATGGCCACCCAATGACCAGTGAAATCACTATGCTTATGAATGTTGGCAATTCTTTTCATACTCAACATGTTTCTGCTGGACCGTAAACTCCATTGGCCACCTAAAACAATTCACTAATGAGTCTCTTACATTGTGCAAATGCATTGTTATCGATATTTTTATAGCAACCTGTTCAGACACGGTATGACACTCCCCTAGAGGAGGTTCTAGAACCTGTGCCTTTTGACCAAGCGATAGAAGTACTAATACTCTCCCACAAGGACCCATGCAAATATAAAAATGTCCTTCTTCATTAGAGAGAGGGAGCTGAGTGGGGAGATTAATCTGAGGGTCTCCCCATCTCAGGCAAGTGAGCCTTTATGAGGCAAACTCAGCACTCTCTCCAGCAATGGGGCTCTCCATATCCAGGAACCTCTCAGCAGTGGCTTTCCCGGCTCTTTAGGACCATGAATACATAAAAGGTGTCACAGAGCATCCAGAGCATGGTCTATTCTGTAGGGAGCTCAAGTGCAGGGATGTGACTGGTGGTATTTGCCGAGGAGAGCATAGTCATAGCCATTGTGGAGAGTTGGGTCTGATAATGGGGTTGCTGTTAGGTCAGGATCATGATTTGGAGTTGCCGGTGTTGGACTGGGGTGGACAAAGTTAAAAATCACACAATACTAGGTTATAGTTCAACAGGTTTATGTGGAAACTAATAGGTCAGGATCAGGGAGTGTACAGTCTGGGTGAAGGGGTTGTTTAAGGATGGTAGTGGTGTAACTGGCCTTGATGATGAGGTAAAGTTTCAGGAGAGATGTTGGGACCTGGATTTTTACCAGTAAAGGGATAAGATGAAAAAGTTGATAACAGCATTCAGTGTTCCCAAGACTAAAACAAAGGCATAAAGACATGAGCACATATACAGCAGTGATGTACATTCTGCTGGACTTGGATCTCCATAGGTGACTTCCATCCTTTCCATGAAGGCAGTCAAGAACTCACTTGCTCCAGCCATGGCAGTGATGGAATTGAACTGGACTCCTCAATGTTTCACGATAGTGTAGTGCCATCACTGCCTGATATTCCCCTCTGTGTCTCTGTTGTGTGCAGCATGACACTAATGGTCGAAGCTGTACTTGATACTTTTGTGAAACAAGTTAGCACCAGGAGGCTGTTGGTTAACAAGAAACTAGCCTAGCAACAGCTTCTTTTAAGTAAGTAGCACTTTGTAAAACCAGAATCTGATGATGTATGTGACGAGACAAAGAGTGGTGAACTCATGTTTCACATTCTCAGTCTTGTGGAAAGCATCAATGTTATCACATTATCCAAAGTGTTTGCCAAAGGTTCAACAATCTTCCTTCCTCAGAAAATTGGTGACAATTCATTATTTGCTAAGATTGACAGGTGAGCAATTGCCAGCATACTAGCCCTGAAAATTCAATAGACATGTATAAACAGGCTTGGGAAACCATACATCATCTAGGAATGTAAAATTTTCAACAGAAAATGGTTCACCATATCTTCCACTGGATCAATAGTGCTGTAATGCAAATATCATTGACCCACCTAGATGTTGTCATTGCTCCGCATCATAGACACTCCTGGACCTGCATTTACAGATGCACCTGACATGTGCTTTCTTCTTTTTCTTCACCAAAGCCTCAATTTCTATTGTCATCCAGCATTCCCTAAACATGCCAGCCATTCCTTCCACCCTAACAGGTATATACTGTCTCTAGACTCTTTGTTATTTCATTTCTGATGGCTCCCCATTTTGCAGTCATCCCTTTATCTGCCAACATCTGCACCCAATCAGCTTTTGAAAGTTCTTGCCTAATTCCTTCAAAATTAGCCTTCCTCCAATTTAGAACTTCAACTTATAGATGGTTTATCTTTTTCCATCACAATTTTAAAAAGAACAGAATTATGGTCGCTGGCCCCAAAATGCTCCCTCACTGACACCTTAGTCACCTGCCTGCCTTATTCCCAAGAGGAGGTCAGGTACATCCACGTACTGAATCAGAAAATGCTCTTGTACATACATAATAAATTCCTCTCCATCTAAACCCTTACCACTATGGAAGTCACAGTCAATGCTTGGAAAGTTAAAATCCCCTACCATAACCACCTTATTATTCTTATGGATAACTGAGATCTCCTTACAAATTTGTTTCTCAATTTCCCACCGACTAATAAGGGGTCTATAATGCAATCTCAATAAGGTGATCATCCCTTTCTTATTTCTTAGTTCCACCCAAATAGCTTTCCTGGATATATTTCTGGGAATATCCTCCCTCAGTACAGCTGTAATGTTATCCCTTATCAAAATGCCACTCCCCCCTTCTCTTTTGCCTCCCTTTCTGTCCTTCCTGTAGCATTTGTATCCTGGAACATTAAGCTGCCAGTCCCGTACATCCCTGAGCCACGTTTCTGTAAGTGCTATGACATCCCAGTCCCATGTTCCTAACCATGCCCTGAGTTCATCTGCCTTCCCTGTTAGGCCTCTTGCATTGAAATAAATGCAATTTAATTTATTAGTCCGACCTTGTTCTTTGCTTTGTCCATGCCTGCCCTGACTGTTTGACTCACTTCTTTTCTCAACTGGACCATTCTCATATTGATCTCTATCCCCCTGGGTCCCACCCCTCTACCACCATCACCCCCGCCCCCCCCACCACCTTGCTAGTTTAAATCTTCCCAAGCAGCTCGAGCAAATCTCCCTGCCACTATATTCATCCCCTTCCAATTCAGGTGCAATCTGTCCTTGTACAGGTCATTTCTACCGCAAAAGAGATTCCAATGATCCAAAAATGTGGATCCTTCTCCCATACACCAGCTCCTCAGCCATGCATTCATCTGCTCTACCTATTCCTGCCTCACTAGCTCATAGCACTGGGAGTAATCCAGATATTACTAATCTCGAGGACCTCCTTTTTAAATTCCTGCCATCTCTCTGTAACCTCCCTTCAGAATCTCAACCTTTTCCCTTCCAATAATGTTGGCCCTAATGTGTACAATGACCTCCTGCTGGCCCCTCTCATCCTTGAGAGCATTCTGCATCCTCTCTGAGACATCTTTGAGCCTGGCAGAATGGAAGAAACATACCATTCTGATTTTTCACTCTTGGGCACAGAAGCGTCTGTCTGTGCCTTGCACTAGAGAGTCCCCAAACACAATCGATCGCTTGGAACCTGATGTATCCCTCAATGCATTAGAGCCAGTCTTGATACAACATACTTGGCTGTTCATGCTATATTCACCTGAGAATCCATCACCCCATACATTTTCCAAAACAGCATACTTGTTTGAAATGGGGACAGCCACAGAAGACTCCTGCACTACCTGCCTATCTCTCTTACCTTTCCTAGAGTTAACCCATCTATGTGACTGTATCTGTGACTTTTCTCCCTTCCTATAACTGCCATCCATCACACCCCCTTGCTCTTGTAAATTTCTCATTGCCTCTAACTGTCTCTCCAACCAATCCATTCGATCCGATACGATTCGGAATATGAGTTCCCTGATTCATACTGTTAATCTGGTCCACGGAGGGAGCCCTGGCTGTCAGATATAAACAGGAGTGTCAGAGGGTGGCACAGTAGTTAGCATTGCTTCCTCACAGCGCCAGAGACCCGGGTTCAATTCCCTCTCTGCGTGGATTTCCTCCAGGTGCTCTGGTTTCCTCCCACAATTCAAAAATGTGCAGGTTAGGTGAATTGGCCATGCTAAATTGTCTGCAGTGTTAGGTGAAGGGGTAAATGTAGGGGAATGGGTTTGGGTGGGTCGTGCTTTGGCAGGTCGGTGTGGACTTGTTGGGCCGAAGGGCCTGTTTCCACGCTGTAAGTAATCTAATCTAAAAAGGTTCTGCTCATTCTAGAGGCAGTTCTGTGGTCGCAGAGTCAGTGTTGTGCACTCGGCAGGTGGAAATAAAGGATGACTTGGTGACGGGATATTGGTCCGCATGGACCTATTTCAGTTGATCTAATGTGA
>NW_025194133.1:0-4031 GCF_004010195.1 Chiloscyllium plagiosum | reverse complement strand
TTCAAAGATCAGGAAGCAAAGTCTGAGAAAACGTCCAAAGCGTCCAGGAGAGATGCTAAAAAGTCACATTCACACATAAAGAGTCGGAGAGGTTTGGCACTGTCTTCCACAAACGGCAGTGGATGCTGGATTAGTTGTATAGTTTTAGTGTGATGGTATTTCGTTTATTGTTATGCAAAGGAACTGATGGATATGGATCATTAATTTTATTGGTAAAGCTTTGCCTAACTGTCATCCCTTCGAGAACGTCTTTGGTCCTCACCATCTCCGTTCAGTGGATTCCAAACTTGACAGATTTCGTTCCCAACCACCGCATCCCGAGATCATTGTCATGTATAGATGTGTATATTTACAATGTAAATATGACAGCAACTTTAATACTTATATATTGTAACTTAGGGAGCCCTGCATGACCTGATAAGCTTCACTTCTGTAAGACACAGGACTAGGCTTGTTTGAAATATTATTCAGGTGCTTGATGACTTTTTGTCCTGGTCCGCTTCTGTATTCAGTCTAGATTCTGGTCAACTCAAAGGGCAGGGAATAATCTGATCCAAAGATAATGGAAGAGATTGGTTCTCTAATAGTGCAATATACTATCATGTGTCTGAGATAGCAGCAAGACTTTTAGTGAAGGTCTGTGCCTGCCACAGTTGGAGCTGAATAATTTAAGAATTTAACACACTCATGCACATAGTTGACTTACAGCCAAACCAAATCACTGACTTTTACTCTTCAAGGAGGTGCCAAGATCAGTCTGTGTCCAAGCTCCATAATCTCTGGAGAGATTTGGCTCAAGAGCAATTCTGGGGCGTGTGTGAATGTCTTAAAATTCAAATGCACTCATTGCAAACCACTTCAACTCTGAAAATGTACTGCTGTTTCGTGGAAAAATCTTATTGTTGCTCTCTGAAACAGGCGGAACAATTTCTGATCAATGTTATACTACTTATTTTCCCATTTATAATGCACATTTAATTTGCTGGCTATTGTTATTTTCTTCCCAGGGAATGTGCAGTGTTTTCCTTTGCACGTCTAATTACATGGTGGTGATGGCAGCCCCCAATCGCATGGCCAACTGATCTTGGAGACTTCCCTGTATTTATGACGCCAAGCCTTTCCTGCACATCACTCCAGCGGATAGTGCTATTGTGGTCTTGTTATGGCAACTACAGGCTGTCTGGTTTCCCATCACTTTCTCCTTTGACGGATTTGTGATCGTTTGCTGTCAGAAGTTGAAAACAATATTCTGCACTCAGGAAACTGCGACTGTGGTTCTAGCAACAACTTGCATGTTATTCCGTTTGAGAAACATCCTCTTCTATTTTCATTGTGAGCTTCGGGCGTTTATCAACAATGTTTCATTCTACTACAAACCAAAGTCAAGCAACATTACTGGAAACTGTTGGGTGGCATTAAATTAGATTGATATGGCTTTAAAAGCTTTACTGATAATCACTTTCATACTGTTTTCCATTGCTTTGATAATCGGACATATTTTATTTACCAGTCAAGTCTACAAGCGATTGAAGTGTGAGAGCTGAGTAGACACTCCCAGTGAAGCAGGGATGGAAAGCAGCAGAAATCTTGCCATTCACCATTGGATGGTTGGTACTGCTGCGTCACAGCGTCAGGGAACCCGCTTCAATTCCATCCTCCGATGACTGTCTTTGTGGAGATTCACATTCTCCCCGTTACTGTGTGTGGTACATCAGGTTGCTTTGGTTTCCTCCCACAATCCAAAGATGTGCAGGTTAGGTGAATTAGCCACGCTAAACTGCCCATAGTGTTCAGTGATGTGTAAGCTAGGAGCATAAGTCAGAGGTAAATATCAGATAGGGGAATGGGTCTGGATGAGTCACTCTTTGAAGGAGCGGTGTGAACTCATTGTGCTGAACGGCATGTTCTAACACTGTAGGGATTCTAATTCTGATACATTGTGCCAGTACATTTTCGGTTGCACAGGGGTTCAATTATTAGCACTGCAGCCTCATAGCGCCAGGGACCCGGGTTCGATTCCACCCTTCGGCGACTGTATGGGTGGAGTTTGCACATTCTCCCTGTGTCTGCTTGGATTTCCTCTGGTTGCTCCAGTTTCCTCCCACAGTACAAAGCTATGCGGTTCTGGTGAATTGGAGAGCTAAATTGCCTATCGTGTTCGGGTGTGTGGGTTTTATATATATATATATATATATATATATATATATATACACACACATTAGTCAGGGGTCAACGTCGGATTACAGGGGAGGGGAATGGGTTTGGATGGGTTATTTTACGGAGGTCGATGTGAAATCCTATTCGCAATATCTGAGAGATTTATCCTCTGACAGTGAATCAGTGAAATAGATATGCTATGTTATGTCATTCAAGGAATCAATCCTGACGTGTACCACCTTTTCCACACGATTTCAGAGCAGTTGATGTATGTTGCAGACCCTGAGTAGTTGCACAAACACATTTATTTATTCAGCAGCATTCTTCAGATTCAGAGTGAAGATCAGTAACACAATATAATACCTCGTGAGATGAATTCCTTGCTTTGTCAATAAATAAAATTACTCAGTGATGTCTCCAAGAACGTTCAGTTTTCAGACCATAAAGGTTTACTTTTTATTTAATTGTGGTTTGTGGGCATCAATCGTTGGATAATCTGCTTTTGGGAGGTATCAATGGTCAACACTGGGATTGAGATTCAAGGGGAACAAACTCTCTCTCTCTCTCTCTCTCTCTTTCTCACACACACACGCACACACACACACACACACACACACATTTACACAAACACACACACACACACACACACAAACAATAACAATTAAACTCTCCCCATTGATGAGTCCACAAGGCAAGAAGATAATGGAAATACTCAGCCAGGCTTAAATACCCCCAGGATCCGTCAGTGAAGCTACATCTTCTCTCCAACCCCAGTTCATCCAGTGAGCTCCCAACTCTCTCTACTTTGAACACAGCTGCTTCATCGTGTATGTTTCTATGTCTGTGTGCCCCTGTGCCCGTGACTCTGTGCAGTGAGATCTCTGTTATTTTGGGGTTGCATCCATTAAAATTGGGTTAATCTCCTCCTCCGGTAGTGTCTGCCTTCCCTTTTATGTTCAAAGATACACAATGATATGTGTCTCTCTATGTGGTTCTCTTGGTGCTTCTGCCTGTGTGTCCGTCTCTGGCTGAAATGGGATTCACTGGGGTTTGAATCAATGAATGAATTAAAAAGTAATGAATCAAACGCTGAGAGTCTCCCGCCCTTTCTCGTGTTTAAAGTGATATGATGCCACCCTGTGGTGGCCTCTTAAAAGCACTACACAAGCAGCAGATTTTTTGGAGGAATCACACTTTCAATCTCTCAGGTTGCAAAGTTGTTTTGTTCTTCAAGGATTATCTTTGGAGAGGAAGAGCAGTTTTGTCCGTTTTATGACGCCTCTGAGATATCAACATAACGTAACAGAAATGGAACGAGGAGGAGAGAGAGAGGGACAATATAATAGTTGAAGGGAGACTTGAAGATCGAGTGAGAAAGGGAAAGAGATGAATTCTGCTGAGACCAAGTCGGAGTGGGTGACCCAAGTGTGAAAGGAAGGACGGAGCGTCTTCAAACAACTCATGAGATCATCCCAGTCCTATCCTCTTCCCTGAGGATGCAGGATTGGGGCAGAGGCTGCCTCTGTCTAACCAGCTTTTTCAACACAAACACAAACAAAACAAATATTCATTTTGTGGCTTGGGACGTCGTAATGAAAATTTATATTATTTACGAACTGAAATTATAGATACAGTCAGTGAGATGGAGTCTTTTCTCACTGGCCCCTAAATTAAGAAAAAAATCATTGAAATCTATCCGTGTACCCTATGTGTGATATCGTTGCATAGACCAGCACGACCCCCTGTCTGTTATCATAGCGACAAGCTGTTTCTTTTCTGAAATATTGAATTGAAATAAGAAAATCATGGATGGATTGGTTAATGAATGAATTTAATTGAAAGATAAATTTGGAAAAAGGGATATTTCAGCACAT
>NW_025194132.1:0-4031 GCF_004010195.1 Chiloscyllium plagiosum | reverse complement strand
ATATATGTGTATAGCCTGCAAGACATTACACAGAGAATTAGGAGTGACATCTGGAAGAGGTAATAGATCTGAAAAGTCTGCAAGACAGTACACAGTTAATCAGGAGTGACATCTGGAAGAGTTAATAGATGTGTATAGTCTGAAAGACATTACACAGATAATCTGGAGTGACATTTGGAAGAGGTAATAGTTGTGTACAGTCTGCAAGACATTACACAGATAATCTGGAGTGACATCTGGAAGAGGTAATAGATGTGTTTAGCCTGCAAGACATTACACAGAGAATTAGGAGTGACATCTGGAAGAGGTAATAGATGTGTATAGTCTGCAAGACAGTACACAGTTAATCAGGAGTGACATCTGGAAGTAGTAATAGATGTGTTTTGTCTGCAAGACATTACACAGAGAATTAGGAGTGACATCTCGAAGAGGTAATTGATGTGTATAGTCTGCAAGATATTACACAGATAATCAGGAGTGACATCTGGATGAGGTAATAGATGTGTATAGTCTGAATGACATTACACAGACAATCAGGGGTGAAATCTGAAAGAGGTAATAGATGTGTATACTCTGCAAGACATTACACAGTCAATCAGGAGTGACATCTGGAAGAGGAAATAGATGTGCATAGTCTGCCAGATATTATACAGATAATCATGAGTGACATCTGGAAGTGATAATAGATGTGTATCGTCTGCAAGACCTTACACAGTATATCAGGAGTGACATCTGGAAGAGGTAATAGATGTGTATAGTCTGAAAGATATTATATAGACAATTAGGAGTGACATCTGGAGGAGATAATAGATGTGTATAGTCTGCAAGACATTACACAGAATATCAGGAGTGACATCTGGAAGAGGTAATAGATGTGTATCGTCTGCAAGACATTACACAGACAAACAGGAGTGACATCTGGAAGAGTTAATAGATGTGCATAGTCTGCAAGACATTACGCAGATAATCCGCAGTGACATCTCGAAGAGGTAATAGATGTGTATAGTCTGCAAGATATTACACAGATAATCAGGAGTGACATCTGGATGAGGTAATAGATGTGGAAAGTCTGCAAGACATTACATAGATAATCTGGAGTGACATCTGGAAGAGGTAAAAGATGTGTATAGTCAGCAAGAAATTACACAGACAAACAGGTGTGATATCTGGAATAGGTAATAGATGTGTGTAGTCTGCAAGACAGTACACAGTCAATCAGGAGTGACATCTGGAAGAGTTAATAGATGTGTATCGTCTGCAAGACATTACACAGATAATCCGGAGTGACATCTCGAAGAGATAATAGATGTGTCTAGTCTGCAAGATATTACGCAGATAATCAGGAGTGACATCTGGAAGAGGTAATAGATGTGTATAGTCTGCAAGACATTACACAGACAATCAGGAGTGACATCTGGAAGAGATAATAGATGTGTCTAGTCTGCAAGATATTACACAGATAATCAGGAGTGACATCTGGAAAAGGTAATAGATGTGTATAGTCTGCACGACATAACACATTCAATCAAGAGTGACATCTGGAAGAGGTAATAGATGTGCATAGTCTGCATGACATTACACATACTATCAGGAGTGACATCTGGAGGAGGTAATAGTTGTGTATAGTCGACAAGACATTACACAGATAATCAAGAGAGACATCTGTAAGAGGTAATAGATGTGTATACTCTGCAATCAGGAGTGACATCTGGAAGGGGGAAGAGATGTGAAAGGTCTGCAAGACATTACACAGATAATCAGGAGTGACATCTCGAAGAGGTAATAGATGTGTATAGTCTGCAAGATATTACACAGACAATCAGGAGTGACATCTGGAAGAGGGAAGAGATGTGAAAGGTCTGCAAGACATTACACGGATAATCAAGAGTGACATCTCGAAGAGGTAATAGATGTGTATAGTCTGCAAGATATTACACAGATAATCAGGAGAGACATCTGGAAGAGGTAATACATGTGTATAGTCTGCAAGACATTACACAGAAAATCAAGAGTGACATCTGAAAGAGGTAATAGATTTGTATAGTCTGAAAGACATTAGACAGACAATCAGGAGTGACATCTGGAAGAGGTAATAGA
This sequence comes from Chiloscyllium plagiosum, assembly GCF_004010195.1. Classification (NCBI taxonomy): domain Eukaryota; kingdom Metazoa; phylum Chordata; class Chondrichthyes; order Orectolobiformes; family Hemiscylliidae; genus Chiloscyllium; species Chiloscyllium plagiosum. The sequence goes on along the minus strand of NW_025194132.1, from coordinate 1,934 downwards.
TGTTTATAGTCTGCAAGATATTACCCAGATCATCAGGAGTAACATCTGGAAAAGGCAATAGATGTGTATACTCTGCAAGACATTACACATTCAATCAGGAGTGACATCTGGAAGAGGTAATAGATGTGTATAGTCTGTAAGACATTACGCGGACAATCAGGAGTGACATCTGAAAGAGGTAATAGATGTGTATAGTCTGCAAGACATTACACAGACAATCAGGAGTGACATCTGGAAGAGGTAAAAGATATGTATTGGCTGAAAGACAGTACGCAGACAATCAGCGGTGAAATCTGGGAGAGGTAATAGATGTATATAATCTGCAAGACATTACACTGACAATCAGGAGTGACATCTGGAAGAGGTAATACATGTGACTAGTCTCCAAGATATTACACAGATAATCAGGAGTGACATCTGGAAAAGGTAATAGATGTGTATAGTCTGCATGACATTACACAGACAATCAGGAGCGACATCGGGAAGTGGGAATAGATGTGTAAAGTCTGCAAGACATTACATAGACAATCAGGAGTGAAATCTGCGTGGGGTAATAGATGTGTATAGTCTCCAAGATATTACACAGATGATCAGGAGTGATATCTGGAAGAGGTTATAGATGTGCATAGTCTGCATGACATTACACATACAATCAGGAGTGACATCTGGAGGAGGTAATAGTTGTGTATAGTCTACAAGACATTACACAGATAATCAAGAGAGCCATCTGGAAGAGGTAATAGATGTGTATACTCTGCAAGACATTTCACATTCAATCAGGAGTGACATCTGGAAGTAGTAATACATGTGTATAGTCCGCAAGACATTACACAGACAATCCGGAGTGATATATGGAAGTAGAAATAGATGTGTATAGTCTGCAAGACATTACACAGACAATCAGTCGAGACATCTGGAAGAGGGAAGAGATGTGAAGAGTATGCAAGACATTACACAGATAATCAGGAGTGACATCTGGAAGAGGTAACAGATGTGTATAGTCTGCAAGACATTATACAGACAATCAAGAGTGACATCTGAAAGAGGTAATAGATATGTATAGTCTGAAAGACATTAGACAGACAATCGGGAGTGACATCTGGAAGACGTAATAGATGTGTATAGTCTGCAATATATTACACAGATAATCAGGAGTAACATCTGGAAAAGGTAATAGATGTGTATACTCTGCAAGACATTACACATTCAATCAGGAGTGACATCTGGAAGAGGTAATAGATGTGTATAGTCTGTAAGATATTACACAGATAATCAGGAGTGACATCTGAAAGAGGTAATAGATGTGTATAGTCTGCAAGACATTACACAGACAATCAGGAGTGACATCTGGAAGAGGTAAAAGATATGTATTGTCTGAAAGACAGTACTCAGACAATCAGCGGTGAAATCTGGGAGAGGTAATAGATGTATATAATCTGCAAGACATTACACTGACAATCAGGAGTGACATCTGGAAGAGGTAATAGATGTGACTAGTCTCCAAGATATTACACAGATAATCAGGAGTGACATCTGGAAAAGGTAATAGATGTGTATAGTCTGCATGACATTACACAGACAATCAGGAGTGACATCTGGACGAGTTAATCGATGTGTATCGTCTGCAAGACATTACACAGATAATCAGGAGTGACATCTGGAAGAGGTAATCGACATGTATAGTCTGCAAGGCATTACACAGACAATCAGGCGTGAAATCTGGGATAGGTAATAGATGTGTATAATCTTCAAGACATTACACAGACAATCAGGAGTGACATCGGGAAGTGGTAATAGATGTGTATAGTCTGCAAGATATTACACAGATAATCAGGAGTGAAATCTGTGAGGGGTAATAGATGTGTACAGTTTGCAAAACATTGCACAGACAATCAGGAGTGTCATCTGGAAGAGGTAATAGATGTGTGTAGTCT
>NW_025194131.1:1651-4030 GCF_004010195.1 Chiloscyllium plagiosum | reverse complement strand
TTGCAATGTACAGAGGAGCTTTGTTCCTGAATTCATTTTACGCATGAGGCCCGATGCCATGTGGACAATTAAAACCTGCAGAAAAAGATAGGTTTCAGGCAACAGCAAAACAAATACCTTAGAAATGACATTGTCCTGCCAGCGTTTGCAGAACTGGGATTCAAATGAATTTGCGTAATATGAGCAGAAATAGTATATGAAGCAACAACCGAAAAAAGCACAGGGCGGTGCTGAACGCAGATTATAGGGTCGACAAGGAGTAATGAGTTGGCGATGGTTATCAGTGTGGGAAATGTGAGCAAGAGATCTCGAAGTGTGGATTAAAGATTTCAATGGAAATGTGTATCATGTTGTCCACATTCTTGATAAAGATCGAGGAAGTTCCATTAATCGTCTATGTGGAAACAAATGTCTTCAGAGGAGAGTATGGGGAATTGATTGAAAGATACCATTTCATTGGCGCATTTCAGATAATTTGACTGGGGTTATTGCTGGTATGGAGGCATTGTCTTGATAGCAAAATCTAAACAGATAGAGATATTCATCTCTAGACTTTACAAAATGTGAGATTATTTCAATGTAAGAGAATGTATTCAAAAGTTATTTCACAGCGTAAATGTTCAGAGTATTTTCCAGTTCATTGGTAAGTCAAAGACAGAGTCTCAGAAGAATGGAGTGATAATTTAAGACTGAGCTGAGGAGGGATTTCTTCTCTCAGATTTGAGCATTTGATTTAATTTGATTTGAGCTATTGTCCCATGTATCTGGGTGCAGTAAAAGCTTTGCTTGCGAACAGTGCGGGCAGATCATTGAAAACAAGAACACTGAGATCATAGATGAGAAAGGAACTTCGGCAGAGGAAGACATGCAGGTTGTACCACACAGGAAATGCGTGTGGCAAAATAAAGTTGAACAAGATCAACGTGAAGTGAAGTTAGAAAGTTTATTCCTCAGTTTAATAACGGCAGGGAAGGAACTTATCTTGAATATGCCAGTGCGTGTATTCAAATTTGAATCAACTCAGCATAGAGAGCTGGGGGAGGGAGGAGTTCATTGAATATTATTTGTGCTGAGATTCATGGATTTCCGATCAGTAGTGAAATCGTGCTTAATGGGGGAAAACAGGCAAGTGGCCATGAGGGATTTTAGTCAATTGAATGTAAAGGCTAGCTCGAAAAACTGAGCAATCTTCCCTCATTCGTATATCTTCAGGTCTTATGATCTTCTAAATTACTAATTTTCTGCGGTTATGAGTTAGAACCTCATCACAGAACATGCCGAAATGGTTCTGGGTGGGTTGCGCTTTGGCGGCTCCATGTGGACTTGTTGTGCCGAAGAGCCCATTTCACACTGTAAGTAATCTAGTCTAATCTAATCTAACATAATTTTGCAAAATATCTCGTTGTTCCAATTTGAGCGGTTGGTCATCATATCGGATCGAATAACAGTTGTGCTCCCATTGGTACGTGTGATATTATCCTGACTTGTGATAGATCTTCTTCAAGAGTGTCCATTGATGTTCTACTCACGTCCAACGTTTCTGTCCACATCCGTCTCGCCTGTATCTTATTCAAGGATGCCTAATTTCAAATGCGATTAATAATAGAACTTGCTTCTCAATCCTTTTTTGTCTAGGTTCACTCAATTTCACTTGTCAGTGTCGGTTGGAGATTCGTTCTACTCCCTCATCGTCCATGGTTGAGGATCGTGTCAGACATCTTAAGCTTTGCAAATACTTGTTGTAAGGCGTGCATCATCCGTACTTGCTCTAAATCAAATGGCAGGCATGAAGTGAAGCGCAAATTGCGCTATGTGATGGGATAGTGTGAACTTGCAGATTCATATAATATTTCTGTGGTTGATTCGCATCATCGTCCATTTCACAGTTTGAGCGAAATGTTTGTGGGGAATTAGGGTTCAAAGGTAAATTCCAGAACACACATTTGCACGAAATGAAATTCTCATTGTCTTAAATTTCCTGCCCCGTGGATTTGGGAATATAGCTATGTTCATCTTTCTGATCAAACCCGAAAAGACATATTCAATATGCGTTATTATTCATACGTTTTGCATTTGTGCTTGTAATGTAGTTTGGAAGAATGTTCTTTTCTTTCATAAGCAAATCCTTTCCTTCGACAAGAGGGCCCTGGGCTTATCAAACATCTTCAAATGTTATCCTCTAAAATTAATGCTGCTGTCTTCAATTGAGCACTGTCATTTCAACCCTTATTCGGGCTTTCAATGGAAAGTCATCAAGAATCCCCTTAGTCAATGTTGTTTGTGTCAGTTGACTGGTATGAATTCAGTCAAGTACCACTCTCTATGGATTGGATCGAGTTTGTGTCACATCTGTCCTGCTGCCCATAGTTCACATGTGTG
>NW_025194131.1:0-1581 GCF_004010195.1 Chiloscyllium plagiosum | reverse complement strand
TTTTTTTTTACCTTGCCCTGCTCACACCGTTTACTCTTCCATATTTCTTAAGAAATTAACGATAAGCGTTCCTGGATTAACTCCTGATACAATTGTGTTTGATATCTCACTCTTGTTTCCATGGAACCTTTGGTGTCCAAATGACCCCTGTGCCAAATGCATCTTTGTGAAGTACAACTTTGGATAACATCCAATACACATCGAGTTGAAATTGCCACGCAATTCTACAGCCTTCAAATGGACGAGATATCAGCATACTTCACATTATTTTACAGTATCTCCACCTTGATCAGCAAGACAATTTTATTAACCAGTCTCTCTTTATATTTTAATTCTGTCGGGGTTGGAAGACGGAGGAGACGATATGACATGCTCGTGGTCGGGACAAAATCACACATACGTTCATATTATTGACGCCCACATATCAGGATAATATGCCACATACTGCTAATTCAACACTTCGCTGTCACAGGCACAAACAGCCCGCAGTGCATCGGGATGCCCTTTCAGAAACGTGGATGTCGACTACTGTACACTCATAATACCACACTCATAATACTTTTACTCAGATACACTGAGAGCCATGTATTCAAAAGCTTCTGTTCTTGCTCCATTTTTTGACTGCTGGGATGCATGCTAAATTCCATGCATTGTATATTACCCGTAATCCACAAGACTGCTTATATCCCGTTTGAGAATCAAATGTACTTCTTCATTCGTTCTTTCCAGCAACTATTCTCCGAGCCCTTATACTAACAACACACTCCACAGTCTTTGCGGCCTTAGAGTTAGTGAATCATGGAGTCTCACAGCACGGAAAGAGTTCTGTCGGCCCAAGCTGCTCCATGTGGATCAAAACATCCATCTACGCTTTCCCAATTTCCCAGAATTTGGTCTATATCCTTCTAATCCCTTACTATCCATGTATGTGCACAAATTACTTTTAAAATGCTCTCAATGTTAACATCAATCACTTCTACTGTGAGCTCAGTCCATGTGCGTACCACTCTCTGTGGAAAAAAAAAACATTTGACCTCAGGTTCCCTTTTATTCCCACCACTCTAAACTTAAATTCGTGCTCTCCAGTTCTCAATTTTACAATCTTCAAAAAAGACTTGAATTTATTCACCCTATTCTTTATGAAGTTCAGCCTCATCCTCAGTCTGCAATGTTCAAAACAAATACTCCTGGCTTGTCCAACACTCCCTCCAACACAGACCATTGAGTCCACGCCACAACTTTGTAAACCTCTTCTTCTCCCTTTGCAGTTTAATAGCATCCTTGCTGGAACAAGATGTTCACAACTGAACACAATATTCCATCTGCGATCTCACCAGCATCTGAAATAACTGTAAGATAACATCCCAATTTGTGCCCTTAATGTCCTGATTGATGAATGCCAGGGTGACAAAATCTTCTTCACTGACATGTTCCCCTGTGATTCCAATCACAGAGCCCTTTCCCTCTGATGTCTGTTCCTGAATGGATCTGACAGTCAACTGACATGAATTTTGATTTTGATTTTGAAAGTAGAACTGTGACTATTGCATATATTAATTAGATGAAGTTACATGACATGTG
>NW_025194130.1:0-4030 GCF_004010195.1 Chiloscyllium plagiosum | reverse complement strand
CTCATTCACTTTGCCCCTCAGATGGAGTCATTCATTGCCCATTAGGAAAGGAGTGTTATCATGTTGCTGCTCCTCCTTCTCCTTTGGGTCCATTCCTCACGTGGACCTCTTGTTCCACTATCTGCTGCACCTAATGTTGACTCTCAGCTACATGCATTTACTCATCAATTACATTATTTTTATAAGTGGATATTTCACTGCATACTTTAACTGGTCTCTGAGACTATTCTGCATCACCACATAAATAAATGCATTTATGCAGCAACTTAAGTCTCGCAGCATAAATGTGATTAGTTCAAAGAGATAAAAATCATCCAAATAATAACCAACATTGAAGAAATATAAAATATACACCAACCAGAGAAGTATGAAGCTGACAGCGACAACAAAGAGTAAAGTCACAGATTTCTTTCTGCTCTCTATCTCGGGGTCATTCTCTATTTTTCTTTGACTCCTCAGTCCCTTATGTGTCTTAACTGCCTGAAAAATGTGTCTCGTACTTACATAAAAATGTTTTGTGGCTCTCACTGTCTCCATGGAGCTCACTGTGAACTGACTCTGGATTAACCCTGTTTGCTTGTGGCTTCGAATTGAGGGGTGTGATAAATTCAAAATGATCTTTACATCATTATGAAGAATTGCTTCCATCTGCAAAATAGCTCCTAAACCCCTGCCTCAGTTCATATTTGGTGAAACAGTCATTTATTTGGTTGTTATATCTAGATCTTTGAAACAAGCACCATATCGACTGGAGACCAGATTATAAACTCCATACCTTTACTTTGTCCAAATGTCTTCCTCCCTCCTGCTTTGCGTATCTCAGCAAATCCCAATATTCCCTGATCATCCCGTGATTGCAAGAACCAACACAGGCATATTGTCCTCCAAATTCTCATTTTAAATTCTCACTCATGTATTCAGGATGTTCAGAAAGAGAATAAAAGTGAATGGGAGAAGTGGTGTTAAAAATGTTTCAATATATCGATAACTCAGCCAATGAGCATCATTATAATATCTGTAGGTGGTGTAACAGTACCACGGAACATTATTAATGTTCCTTTCGGCTTCGAATCGAAAATAGTTGGGAATATTCTTTAAAGAAAGGAAATTTCAGATTATTGCTAGAACCCTCATTGCAGTTTTCTTTGTGCAATACTGAGATTTCATCTGATGAATATAAATGGCAACAAATCAATCAAAAGAAAAAGCGACAGTGAACCAGACAGAACAATCAACGGTCAAGCGGCTCAGGGCATAGATGGCTCTACAAACAAGAGTGATGTCCAGAAGGCACCATGGATAATAATAGTAAGTAAACTTATGAAGCATGATATCAAAAGTAAGGCCATCCTCATGGGTATCAAATGTGGCTATCGACCACTCCACCTCTAAACACTCCACTCAATATTTTTTGGGGGAAGCAGAAGTTGTTTCTTCTCTTTCACAGGTTACTGTGACTGGCAGGAGTTTCCTATAAGACCACAACATCCACAAGAAGACATCTGGGATCAATAAATTAGAGAATGGGAGACACCTGACATGGACATTAACTGCAAAATGTTTGCATTCAGTTTTGGAGTCTCCACAGCTCAGATTGCCTCCAGAATTTTATATCCACACTTTATGAAGGACAGTACAAGATATGGAATCACTCCACAGTAACCAGAAATGGATGCCCTCAACATTATGGACAGGTGAATGATTGGACATTGAGTCACTCCCTCATGCACAGGACTGAACATACTGACAATCAGAACTTTGAAGGTATTCAGCAGTGAATCCAACCACCATGTCCCAGGTTAGATTGCACCAAAATTAAAAGAAGTGCTTTTTTAAAAAAATCTGCACAGTGTAGAAACAAGTCCTTCAGCCCAACAAGTCCACACCAACTCTCTGAAGAGCGTCCCACTCAAACACCTGCCTCTCAATCCCAGTAATGCTGTGTTTCCCATGGCCAATCCACCGACCCTGCACATTTTTGGACTGTGTAAGGAGACCAGAGCACTCAGATGAAACTGATACAGACCCAGAGAGAATGTGTAATCAGCTCACAGTCACAAGAAGCTGGGATTGAACCTGTCTTCTTGGTGCTGCAAGACAGCAGTGCTAACCACTGAGCCACCATGCCACCCAACTTCCAATATTTGTGATGGAATTCCTCCACATGTTCAAGCCTTTAAACCACAGTCTTCACACCCAATAAAATCTGACTCCATGTAACATAGTTCATTGCATCTTTCCAGTTTAGAAATCAGACACTTTATCTGGGATTAAGCAAAGCTTCTTGCCTGATGTCCAGGTTCATGCACCCAAACTTCTTTCCTAGTCCCTCTCCCTGTGAATGGAAATCCCCCTCCCAGATTTGGAGCACACACTAAGGCTAGGAGTCTTCACGGTTTAACCAGCACTCTCCGTGGAGATCACCGGAATTACACCACAATTTTGTTCGAGGAGAGCAAACATAGAATAGCCTTTATTGTCACATATACTCGATGAGTACAGTGAGGAATTTATACCTCACCAATTACAGTACCGACTGAGATACAAAAGTAAAAGTTCAGGACAGCAGACCACGCTGGCAGCTAGTTTTCAGTTTGCACCAGTGACACACAATGCCGGGAAGCCGCTATGCAAGGAGGCTGCTACGCCAGACTAGGATGTTGCCATGTCACCTCAGGAGGCTGCTGCACCAGGCAGGGAGGTCACTGTGCTGTAAGGCCACTGTACCAGGTCAGGAGGATGCCACACTGAGAGGCCACTGCGTCAGGATGGTAGGATGGCATGCCACGCTGGAAGGCTGCTGTGCTAGGCTGGGAGGCCCTTGCCAGGAGGATGTCATGCCTCACCAGAATGCTGCTATGGGAACCATAGGCTGCTCACAACATGCCAGGAAGCTGTTGGGCCAGGCCAGGAGACCGTGAGAGGAGGCTGCTGTGCCAGGCCAGGAGTCGTCACCAAAGGGCGCAAATCATTTTTGCAGGCAAGGACTCGTGCTCCCCAGAGGACGGGAGTGGTTGCCAGAGGCCGGGAATCATCTCTACAGGCAAGGAATCATTGCTCACCAGCGGCCAAGAAGAAAAGGAACAGGAAAAGAGAAAGAAGAACACGTGGCGGGGATGAGTTCTGGCTGGAACATCCTACTCCGCTGCCTTCTTGGAGCTTAGTATCAGGGACTGCTGCTGTGGATCCAGTCCAATGTCAAAGGTTAGGAGAGATGATGGTGTTTTGGTCTTATGAGACAATGATTTCAGAGATCAAGGGGAGCTGGGTTCGATATCCCCAACGGCAGATGGTGAATTCAATACAAATCTAGACTTAACTGGTGACCACTAAACTGTTATCAGTTGTCAGGAAAAAAGAATCCCATCTCCTTCACAAATGTCTTTCAGCGAAGGAAAGCTTTCATTCTAACATGGTCTGGGCTACATGGGACTACAGTGTGTCGGAAATATGCCTTTAAGAGGGATTTATTTTGTCCTATTTCTCTTGAAGAGAGCTATTGTCAACTAATGGTGAGGTGTCTGCTCCATGGAAAGCAGAATAAATAGCTTTGATATTTTTAAAATTTACACAACAACATCCTGAGTGGATGGAGTTAGGCTCACAAACTCCCAGGGTTTTAGTTTCTGCTATCTGTTGTTGAACTTCGTGTATTGGAATTGAAACTGGTCAATACAGCTCTCTCTCTGCTGCTACAAAAAAATCTTGAGGGCTCTCAGTTGTTGAAAGGGTTCTTTCAGTATTTCATTTTGCTGCGTTAGAATGAGAAGACCGCAATGAGAATCACACTGTTTTGCTGAATTTGCTTTCGCCAAGGGTGTGTTTATGGATGAGTTAAAACACAAATTACTTTGTCTCTGGTCAATAATATAAAATAGAATGCAAATTCACTCATTGACTTATGTGTGTGTGCGTGTGTGAGAGAGAGAGAAAGAGAGTGTGTGTGTGTTGGGGGAGAGGGACAAAGTGTGAGTGTGTGCATGCTTAGTGGAGTGTGTAGAGGTGGAGTGGTCGATAGCCACATTTGATA